>NC_084966.1:3404559-3550083 GCF_949316205.1 Platichthys flesus | reverse complement strand
GGTGATTCTGTCTTAAGATGAGAAACATACATTGTCAGATTACCTGGCGACAAACTGCATTTACCCTTTTTCGCACTCTCCAGATGTAATCTTGATGAATGGATCCAGCCCGGGGCTTCACTCGACTGTTTGCCGAAGCCAAGGAGAAATGCTCCTCACAGATTCGCTAAGATGCCAATCAGATTTTGTAATCTCTGTTTATCTCTCTCGTTAAGCGTTAACACTCGGGGTTCTGTGAGGCAGCCGAACAAAAGCAATGCACCAAATGGCGACTGTTCCTCGGCACGTCTCTCCCACCCATCATCATCATCATCTCAGTCTGCAGTCAGCTCCGGCTGCGACTGGCGGTGTCCTGAGAAAGGAGATTATGAAGTGAGCAGGGATTCCACTTGACCTTTTTTGCCTGGCACCAGGAAGTGGGGGCGGTGGGGGGGGGGGGGGGGGGGGGGTGGTCGCACCAGGACCATGTTGGGAGCAGCAGCCAGGCCTTGGCACCGTCGGGTGCCAGAGTCAGCGTGGCACCTCGCCCGCTGACTGAGAGGGGAGGACAGAAGTAGGGAGACAGTGAGAAGCCTGGACCCGGGTTTGATGGAGGAGAATAAACAGTATAAATTGATCTGATGCTTGAGTTAGTCATTGAGAGGTTGTTTGTCAGAAAATGAATCAGCATCAAAAACAAGAACTGTTTCTTCTCAGTCGAGAGGATCTTGAGCTCTTCTGTGTTTTTTATTTTTTTATAAACTAATTATCTTTTGGGTTTAAACTGCTTGTCGCACAAAACAAGAGGTTTCATATAAACTCGGGCTCCAGGGAATTCAAAAGGTCTTTTCACGGTTTTCTGACATTTTATAGATCAAAAAAATCAATGAATTAATGGAGTAAACAATCTGAGATCACTCTGCATTGAAAAAAAAAAAATTACTTTCTGCCCTAATCTGATATTTAACTGCCTCATTTGGCAACTTCAAGCATAATTTCACAATCTGGAGCAGGCTGGTAACCGATTGTAGTTTTCATTCGACAGATTGTCAAGTGAAGCACAGAAAATATCTGATGTCACATTTCTTCCCAACAATGTCTATTTGTCTGCAGCTCTTTTGTTGTCAGTGTTTCCATTTGTCCGCCCTGCGCAGCCAGTGTCATCCTGTAGTGAGGCTATAAAGCAGTTTGCAGGAAAGCAGAGATTGCACACTAGACGATCTGAAATTTGTGTGGCACCAAATGACAGCGGATTTTCAGCTGAGAAGTGCTATCTTCCCCCCGCTGCTCTCTGAATTCCTAATGCCTGGTTTTTACGAGGTTGGTAGGGGTGCCTCCTCCTGTTGCCTCCGCCGCACTCCCATCCCGGCGCTCATCCATTATTTATGGCACATCGGCACGCACAGGCCCAGGAACACACACTCACCCCACTTTTACTGTTTTTTACTCCGACTCACAAATATTTCAGAGTTGCTGACATCCCGACTGCTGTCAATCCATGTGCGACCTCTGTGTCAGGGGCGCTTCAAACCTGCGACCTCTGTGACCCCGGACGCCGCAATGCTAACCCCGTGCCTCTTTCATCCACAGGTCAGCAGGGGTCATGAGGGTGTCCGAGGCCCCGGTCGCTGTTCAGAGCAGCTGAAGCAGACATGGCCAGAGAAGTCTCGGATGGCAACGATAGGCCCAGCCTCATCGACTTCACCAGCTGCATCCTCCTTCGCCACAACCACCACTGGCTTCAAATCAAGTACGTCCACTGTTTGTTTCTGTTTGATGAGAATATTTAGGGAATGTGAGGATCTCCCAGGACACATTTTAATGGGAAATTAGTAGTCGTCTAATTGGTTTCATGTCTTTTATTTGAAGAAGGTCACAGTTTGCTCATCACACAGATCGGATGTTTTATTTTGTATGTCTTCACTAGAGGTTTGAGTGACACCTAAATAGAAATTGGGCATCATAATATTTTAATAATAATTTTGAATGCTGTGTTACGGTAAAATATTCATTATTTCATATTAAGAATATCTCACATTGTTATAAACTGATTGAATATCTCTTTGGATTAATTTTGATGTGAGAACAATGAGTAAATATACCTGTTTGGTCAATATATAATGTGATGTACTGTCATATTTAATTCGAATTATTCTGTCTCAGACGTTCCCTCATTGTATCTGATGGTACTTTTCAGCTTAAGGAAACCACACACCAATTTAACGGTATTACAGTTGAGAAAATCAATCAATCAATCAAATTTTATTTGTATAGCCCATATTCACAAATTACAATTCATCTCATAGGGCTTTAACAGGGTGTGACATCCTCTGTCCTTAACCCTCAGCAAGAGTAAGGAAAAACTACAAAAAACCCTTTTAACAGGGTAAAAATATGTAGAAACCTCAGAGAGAGCCACATGTGAGGGATCCCTCTCCCAGGACGGACAGAAGTGCAATAGATGCCACGTGCAGGAGAACATCAGCAATAATCAAAGTCTCTAGCAGCATTGATGAAGCACAGTCCATGCTCAGCAACCATCTAGACCACGATCCACCATCCAGACCAGACGCCACTTCAGTCCTCAGTCACCGTCCACCGCCGCCCACCAGGAGGACCCATCACAAGCCACCACTGCGGTCCTGGTCCACCGCCCGTGCCCAATGCCAACGCGACACAGGGTCCGCCACCAGCACCACGATCAGCCCACATGACTCAGAATCCGCCACACTGGATCCAACACCGCGACCCCCGGTGCGCGATCCACAAACCGTAATCCATGGTGCGGCCACAGAGGCCCTGGATCTGCGGGTGATAAAGCAAAGGGATTCCGGGGAAGGGGGATAGGGATGGAGAAGAGGAAGGAGAAGCTGGAAAGAGAAGCTCCGTGTGTCATGTGTCATAAAATAGAACAAGTAACGTTCTGGCGCACTAATTAGCTCTAACTATAAGCTTTATCAAAAAGAAAGGTTTTGAGCCTACTTTTAAACGAACAGATGGTGACTGCCTCCCGAACTGAAAGTGGTAGATTATTCCACAGCCGAGGGGCTTGATGGCTAAAAGCTCTGGCTCCTACTCTACTTTTAGAGAATTTAGGGACGACAAGTAGGCTTGAATTCTGGGAGCGGAGTGCTCTAGTGGGTTTATAAGGTATTAACAGCTCTTTAAGGTATAAAGGCGCTATATTATTAAGGGCCTTGAAGGTGAGGAGGAGAATTTTAAATTCTATTCTAGATTTAACTGGAAGCCAGTGTAGTGATGCTAATATTGGAGAAATGTGCTCTCTTCTCTTTGTTCTCGTCAGGACACGTGCTGCAGCATTTTGGACAAGCTGTAGAGTCTTTAACGACTTCCTGCTGGAGCCTGATAATAATGAATTACAATAGTCCAGTCTCGATGTAACAAAGGCGTGGACTAGTTTTTCTGCATCTTTTTGTGAAAGGACATGTCTAATTTTTGAAATATTACGCAAGTGGAAAAAAGCGGTCCTAGAAATTTGTTTTAAGTGACTATTAAAGGATAAATCAGGATCGAAGATCACTCCCAAGTTCCTGACTGTTTCATTGGAAGCAAGGGCAATGTCGTCTAGCGCAGCTATATCATTAGATAATGCATCTCTAAGGTGTTTGGGGCCAAGTATTATAACCTCTGTTTTGTCTGAGTCTAATAAGAGAAAATTGCGGGTCATCCAGGTTTTTATGTCCTTGAGACATGTTCGAAGTTTAGTTAATTGATTACTTTGTTCAGGTTTTATTGACAAATATAACTGGGTGTCATCCGCATAGCAGTGGAAATTTACCGAGTGTGTCCTGATAATGTTTCCTAGTGGAAGCATATATAATGAGAATAAAATTGGGCCGAGCACAGAGCCCTGTGGAACACCATGATTAACTTTGGTGCGCACAGATGACTCATCATTAATTTGCACAAATTGGGAGCGATCAGAAAAATATGATTTAAACCAGTTAAGGGCGGTTCCATTAATGTTAATTAACTGTTTTAGTCTTTGTAATAAAATTTGATGGTCAATTGTGTCGAATGCTGCACTGAGATCTAACAGAACGAGGACAGACACAAGTCCCTGATCTGAGGCTATTAAAAGGTCATTAGTGACTTTTGCCAAGGCTGTCTCTGTACTGTGATTGGCTCTAAACCCCGATTGAAAGTCTTCATATATATTATTTTCCTGGAGAAACTCACACAGCTGATTGGCTACCACTTTTTCTAAGATTTTAGAAATGAAGGAGAGGTTAGATATTGGTCTGTAATTGGCTAAAACCTCTGGGTCTAGGGTGGGTTTTTTGAGTAGGGGTTTGATGACAGCTATTTTAAAAGACTGTGGTACATAACCTGATGATAATGACAGATTGATAATGTTAAGTAACGAACTATCAATTAGGGGCAGAATGTCTTTAAGTAAGTTGGTAGGAATGGGATCTAAGATACAGGTTGTTGGTTTAGAACCTGAGATTAATTTGGTAAACTGATCACGGGTGATCAGAGAGAAGCTGTCTAAGTAATGGGTAGGATTCTCAGCCGTTTCTGAGATCTCTGTTGTTGGGAGGGTATTAGTGCCAATTGAGGGCAGGAGATGGTTGATTTTATTTCTAATAGTTTGAATTTTATCATTAAAAAAGGTCATAAAGATATTGCTATTTAGGGATGGAGGAATACTGGGTTCGGTGGAGGTGTGACTCTCTGTCAGCCTGGCTACAGTGCAGAAGAGAAACCTGGGGTTATTTTTATTCTCTTCTATTAGTTTTGAATAGTAGGCGGCTCTTACTTTGTGGAGAGCCTTTTTATATTCTTTAACACTATTCTTCCAGTCTATGAGGTTTTCAACATTGTTGCTGGAGCGCCACTTCCTTTCTAGTTTTCTTGATAATTGTTTTAACTCATTTGTCTGGGAATTATACCACGGAGCTAATTTACTATGTTTGACATTTTTCTTTTTTAGAGGCGCTATTGAGTCTAATGTTAATCGTAATGAGTCTGCAGAGCTATCGACGAGGTGGTCGATCTCAATGGAGCTCAGGGTTTTAAAGAATTTGTTGTTTATATCTACTGCTAATACGGGTTTAAATGTAATTGGGATTATTTCCTTAAATTTAGCTACAGCACTATCAGGTAGACATCTAGAAAATGAATTTTTTATTAGTGGCATATATTCAGTTATTGAAAAATCAAAGGTTATTAAATTATGGTCTGATAGAACTGGATTGCGCGGAAGTACTGTTAAATTTTCAATTGCGACACCGTACGATAATACAAGGTCAAGTGTGTGGTTACCACAATGAGTAGGTTTGTGCACACACTGACTGAAACCAATAGAGTCTAGTATTGAAATAAATGCTACGCTAAGGCAATCTTTATTATTATCAACATGAATATTAAAGTCACCAACAATAATAATTTTATCGGTCTTTAGGACTAAGTTTGATAAAAACTCAGGGAATTCCTTTAAAAATTCAGTATAAGCCCTGGGGGCACGGTAAACTACGGCAAATATGATTGGCTGTTGGTGGTTCCTTGATTGGCGTGGAAGACTAAGAACCAGACATTCAAATGACTTGTAGCTGAGTTTAGGTTTAGGATTAATTGATAGACTGGAGTTAAAAATAGCAGCAACTCCACCTCCTCGCCCAATTTCTCTAGGAACCTGTGAATTGATATGACTGGGGGGAGTAGATTCATTTAGACTGACATAATCATCAGGATGCAGCCACGTCTCAGTGAGGGACAATAAATCTATGTTGTAATCAGAGACTATTTCATTAACTAAAAGAGCCTTTTTTTCCAGTGATCTAATGTTTAAAAGACCACATTTAAAAGTCTGGGTTTCCTGTATTGTTTCAGAGGTTGTTTTAATTTGTATTAAATTTTTGTGTGGAGTTCTCGTTCTATTATTGTTTAATTTCAATAATTTAATCGGACGGTGAACAGACACAATCTCTATGGGGTTTTGTGACTGATCCAGAGGGAGCGCAGAGAAGTGTTTAGCACTGCAGCTCTGCTTCCTGGTCCCAACTATGGGTTGTCATGTTATAGACTTAGTAATATTCCTAGATAAGAGAGCTGCTCCATCCCAAGTGGGATGAACGCCGTCTCTCCTAACAAGACCAGGTTTTCTCAAAAAAGTTAGCCAATTATCTATAAAGCCCACGCCGTTTACAGGACACCACCTCGACAGCCAGCGGTTAAAAGACAACATGCGGCTAAACATGTCATCACCTGTTGTGTTAGGGAGCGGGCCAGAGAAAACTACTGTGTCCGACATCGTTTTAGCAAAAGCACACACCGACTCAACATTCAATTTAGTGACCTCCGACATACGAAGCCGGGAGTCGTTGCTGCCGACGTGAATTACGATTTTATTGTATTTACCTTTTTTAGATTTAGCCATTAACTTAAGTTTAGATTCGATGTCGCCGGCTCTGGCCCCTGGGATACAATTAACTATGGTCGCTGGTGTCGCTAACCTGACGTTTCTCAGAACCGAGTCGCCAATAATCAGAGTTTGTTTATCAGCGGGTGCCTCGCTGAGTGGAGAGAATCTATTTGAAACGTGAGCTGGTGGCTCTTTAATCGTGGGCTTTCTAAGTCTAGCACTATGCCCCCTCTGGAACGTCACCCATCTGCCCTGGGCTCCCGGCTGCACGGGACTAGTCTGGGGACTGCTCGTTAAGGCTAAGCTACGTGCTAAGCTAGGTGGCTCCGCGGCTAGCGGGAGCCGGCTAACTACAGCTAACGGAGTTTCTAAGCTGCTGAGCCGAGCTTCTAAGTCGCTAAGCCTCGCCTCCATCGCTATCAACACACTACATTTATTACATGTACCACTACTGTTAAGGGAGGCAGAGGAGTAGGTAAACATTAGACACTCGGAGCAAGAGAGAGCAGTAGAGCAACAGGGAGAGAGAGAAGACATCGCTGCTATATAGCTACGAAGGTGAGCTCAGACAGAACACAGAATCACTAAGCACGATAGAATAAGCGTTGGTATGTGCGAGTGTTTAACTACAGACCGGTGATTTTAGCCGTAGTGCTACAGGGAAACAGTTGTGTTTAGCAGCGGAGCTAATTCTAAAAATGACATCAGTCCAAAGTTATTTATTTTTCAGAATTCTTTTGAATCACCCTGTGCTAACTGGTGTCTTTCTAAATGAAAATACATTATATTAATGAACCATATATAAAGGTAGCATTTACACAATTGAATCATGAAAACATTTACACACTCGACCCCAATGGAATAGTTTGGTGCAGTGTTAAAATGAAACAAGTCGGAGTCTTTATTAATCTGTGGAGTCGGGGAAAGTGGGAATTAATTCAGATCTGTCAGTTATGCTGCAATACACATGACTGGTTGTGGCTCAAGTTAAAAGTTTCCCTCCTGCAGCCTCTTCTGATCATCACTATAATAATATATATAATGTCACATTATTTATATATATATATATATATATATATATATATATAAATATATATACACACAGTATGTATTTAGGAAATATATGCTGCTGTCTGTTCCCCATCTCATAAGGGACCAATTTGCTTCCCCTGAATTCTCCGACGTTTCTTTAATGTAACCGTAAGGATCAAATGATGATCCATATTACTTATGCAGGCAAAACATCAGGGATTCCAAACAGGCACACAGTGCAATTACCTCAGCCTTGAGAGACGAGACGGTGGAACTCGAATGCATCAAAGTCTGGAGCCAAATGTACTCCAACACTCCAGTCTCATGATAAAATGTGTTTGGAAGAATGAGTGATTCGGTGAGGGACAAAATAGCTATCCATCACCAGCCCGGCTCTTGAAAATATCTGTCCAATATTGCAAATCTTCAAGCGAGTGACTCAAGAGACTTCACTCATCAAAATGTCAGCGACAGACACTGAATATTCCGAAGCGTGCGCGGCACTCTGGAGTATTAAGCTGTTTTCTTTCAGAATGTAAAAATAATGTAAAGCAGCAGCTGGTGTAGCTTTTGTCAAACCTCTGACAGGTCATTGAAATTCAACATCTGACTCGTCACCGCCGAGCTGCATTGGCGCTCACCTCTGAGCCTCGCGCAGCATTGGCTGAGTGGTCCATTTGCCAGGCAGCCGACCTCACTCAAAGTCAATTGCTCTGACACAGAGGAATTGGATGCCACCTTTTTAAAGAGAGCGTCTCCATCTCGCCGTCTCAGCTCTTTCGGGACGGAGATAAACAATCGAGTCTCGGCCGGCCACTTTGCGGCTCGGCGATCAGATAGGGAAATGACTCTGATCACTGCCGGGCGAGTAGGTGGAGGCCCCGCTGATTTGCTGAGACGCACACGCAGCCGGTCACGTACACACTGGAGGAGGCGCTGTCGTGTGTGTGGATCCAGTTTTTGATGTACAAAGTGATTTTTGATGAGCCCGTTTCTAATTAACCTATTAATCATAGCTCTCATGTACCAGATGTCTGCCCTCCCTCCTTGTGTGTGTCTGTGTGTGTGTTTCACTGCATGGGGCCTAACTGTATAATGAGGGCATATCAGCAGGATGAACTCGCACCACAACTTCAACACAGGGAGGTCACAGTATTACACAGATAATTCCTACAACAGGCCGTAGGTGCAGAGCAAATCATGTTACACGATCAGTAACAACTTGAAGTTATTTCATTTTGGAAACGACTCCTTTTATTCAGCAGAGTTAAAGTTTATGACTTATACACAGAGGATTTAAGCTATAATATAATTTTGTTCCAGGAATTAAAAAGAAAAAAAGAGTTCTCTTTTGGGACGTTAATCAAATGAAAACACAATTTAATAACGTACCTAACAAATCATATTTTACACCAGTTTAATAACAAGTGACGTTAAATACAAAATTAATAAATGGTGAGTAGGAGTGGAAATGAAGACAGTAATTTAAATCTGTTAAATCTCATAGGAGCAAACCGTCCTGCTGCGTCTTGTCCAGTCACGTCCATTGTGTCTCTGAACAGCTGCAGAGCTGTGAAAGAGAACCAGTGACTGACGACTACAGACAGGGTTGACCACGCTGCCTTGTTCTCTATTAATGCCTGAATCCTTTTACATATTGAGCCATTATTAAAGTTATCAGTTGAACCTGTATTTTTTTTAAGAAAGCGACTCCTGCTCCATGTCTCAGCTGTTAAGTGACGTAGATACACAACATAGTCTCAGCCACTTGTCATGAGCGACACAAACGTATTTGCTCGGCTGATCTCTGGGAAATTCGTATCTTTACTCGAGGCAAACCCACTGTCTTTACTCCTGCAGTATTATTCTCTCTTTCAAAATAATACCCATAAGGCAGTGGGTGGATGTGTGCAGATGTTTATAACTCCTCAAGCCAAGAGGTGGACAGCCACACAAATGAAGAGCAAGTAAGTTTCATTCATTACTTTATGCATTATTGGTCAGTAAATCAATGTATAATTTATTTTTATAACCTTCATGCCGACCACATAGAAACACCCACTGTCAACATTTAGGTCCACATTGTCGAAGTTAACAATTAATACGCAATTCTTATTAGAAAAGTGCATAATTCTGAACTTTTCCATCTGTCACAGCGTCAAGGAGAAGAAACATGAAGATGATGATGATGCCTTCACCTCTGTTATTTTATTTTTATTGTGAACTCACAGAAATCTGCTTGTACATTTGTTTATAACTCGTGCCTATCTCTTAATTGTGAATTTTCAACATTAATTTGCTTGTTTTTAAGTTATAAGGTATTTCTGAAAAAATAAATCTGAATCACTTAATGAAAATGTGCAATGTGATGCTTGTATTTATAGGATGACAGGTGAAAATAAACTATAATGCAACTTCTGTATTCTGACATGGTTTCTCAAAAAAAAAACAATGTCTTTGTCATATTTGTACTGTATCACTCAGTATCTTCAGATTCAAGTGCAGTCTCAAACTTCTTCCTCCAAGAACATGGCCCCTTACAGACATACCCCTTCCTTTCAGGTTCTCTCTCCTCGCCAGCACCTCCCAGTAGGACTTTGCAATGAGAATGTCCGATACCGCCGACAGTGAAGCGACAAAGGGGACAAAGGTTTCCGAGGCCCCCGACCCGGCGGCGTCTCCAAACCACAACGCCGCCAAGCCTGAGGTTTCAGACCCGAGCCAGAGCTGCAGTGATGGGCAGGGCAGCAACAGTACGAGGGACGTTCAGGTAAGAAACAGAGACGTCTCCTGCAACTCAATGAGATTCACGTTCACTCTGAAGACAGGTCCTTGTCCCATCGGCCACAGTGATTGGGCACTTTTGTAAAAGCAAGTGTCGGGTTCCAGACGTCAGCAGCCTGACCGAACCCCGGGCCGAGGACAGTTTACCGAATAATTGTCACTTTTTCTCCAAACTCGTCTCCATGAAGTTTCAGTACCAGTCAGCGTCAAACACAAACCGCCTCCGGGAGCTCCTGTCACCTGCAGCACTGGAGAAGATTCTCCCGGCTGCTTCAGCAGGCAAAATTATTCCTGAAAAGTAGAGAGTGTGCACAGACTGAAATAATAATGTGTTGCACGACTTTACTTTCCCACAAGGTCAGTCAGCGAGAGAGAGAGAGAGAGAGGCTCCTCGCTGCTGTTGTAGAAATCATCTGGTCGTGTGAATCTCATGTATCCTCCATGGGAGACATTTAGGCAGTACTCTACTGGGGATCCTGGACAGCTGAGATCACTCTCAGATAAATTGCTAATTAATTAGGTCACTATGTCACTGCAACAAATGTGCTTGGGGACCACAGAAAATATTCACTTGTTAATTTGCCTTTTCAAAGTAAAGCCTGTGCAGACTGGTTTGTGTCCACAGAGGAATGGATGCTAAAAAAAAGCAAAAGTGGCAAAACAATTCCTCAAGTGTGGTCAAGGAAACAAAAATCCAGGAAAGGAGAAGGATTGTCTGTTTGGCTGCAGCCTTAAAATAGGATTCAGGCCAATCTGCCCTTGTGGTTGGAGGCAGGCAAGCAGATAATCTGGAGCCCAAATCCTGGCTTATCGACCGACTTCCTGTGTCGGCGCTAGCCCGGGGAACAGAATGACACCAGCATTGAGGAGTCACAGTCGAGAGAGGGGGGGACACAGGAGGGAGGGATGAGTTGAGAGTTTGGTAAGGAGGAGGGAGGTTGAGGAGCATGATGGTGTTGGAGAAAATGTCAGGAGGAGCAGGAGCAAAGGACATTATAAGAATTAAGATTGATTTCTCCTCCATTTAGCAATATTCTCAAGAGAAAGATATGGTTTTAACTAGCAGCTCAACTCTACCCTTTAATTGACGTAGTTGATGTCTGAGCCCCCTGTGGTGTTTCTTGTGACCTCTCCAGATGTAGGCTAACTACTTACCACTCATTCTGCTCCTTCTCCTCAAACGCACCCTGGCATGATTAGACCGTGTCCATGGGATATGCCAACATATGCCGAAGGCTCTGAAGCCCCTGACCTTTCTGATCGTAATTTCTCACCGCAGAAGAAGTGAATCTAATTCCACCGCTCTGCGTACCAGCGACGGTTAAACGCCTGGACAACTCATTGAGGGAGAAAGGGAGGAGGTAGGGAATGAGGAGAAGGAACAGGGGGATGCAGAATAGCATTCCGACAGAGGAGAAAGGAGGGGGTTACAAAGACTGGGTGACTTTGCCACCATCTGCCTCCAGCTCCGTCCTCTGCAGCAGGACAGGTGGCTGGTGGCTGCCCTACTTCTGCTGACTTCAGCCCTTTCCCTCTCCCCCCTTTTCCCATTCCTTTATCTCCTGCCGGCATTGTTCATTCCCCACCGGCCCCACGCCACTCAATTAGCCGGTGTAGCGGTGCACTCACGGTCCCAGTCCTCTCCCCCCACCACCACCACCTCCACATCCACATTACCTGCTACAGAAAAGGGGCGCGGCAGGTCACAGGCGCTGGAGATGGGCGAGCACTGGTCCATTTCAGGGTTTTTTATAGGTGTTATTTGGCCCTGAAGCTCAATGAGGGAGGGGGGGAGGGGTTGTCCTTTTGATTTTTAGAGGACAGGTGGGAAGGACAGAGCTCTGTGTGCATGAGTGTGTGTGTGGATACATGTTGGGATCAGGAATCAGAGGACTGGGCTCAATGACTCCTGCCAAGTGCCCCCCCCCCCCTCTGTGCGCACTTACTGAGCGACCTTCTGTTTAAACGTACGTGTACACACACACACACACACACACACACAAAGCCACTAGTGCGTAAAGCGCTGAGGCACCGAGCTGTCTCACACACTGTTGGGCGGCTGGTTTCTCTCTGCTCTCTGCATCTCACCCCCAGTAGCTGGGTCTGATTCACATGACAGCTAAATGGAGCCGGGATCTGCACATGGAACTGACCTGACGCGCATGCAGCCAAATGTCTGGCTTTTGTTTTCAGCTCCGTGTGAGAGGGAGAGAGAGAGGGAGGGAAGGAGAGAGAGAGAGAGATAAAGTGGCCCTACAGTGCAACCGCTTCAGTACCATATGCTGCAGAAATTAATTCATGCTCCCAGGAAATTGTGAACGTTCAACTTGAGATTTCAAGCTGCAAAGAGGATTTTCTTTCTTTCTTTTCTTTTTGCCAGATCAATGCCTCTAAAATGTTTCACTTTAGGAACAAACATTAAATCGCAGGCAGTTCGGGATGATGTTTTTTTGTCACAGTCTTGAAATGTTTCTGCTCTTTTGCAGAACTAGCAGTGCGTGAATGCACAAAATGTAGGCCAGTCATATTTAATTCAAACTTCTGCACTTTTTCTAAAAAGTTTCAATCCTCATTTCCCCTTCCAAACTTCTGTGGTTTGTTTGATTTGTTTTTCCTGTGCACTTCTTCCCTGCACCCCCCCTCCCTCCTATGGACAGCCTGTGAAGTACTCTAAGGTACGGTAACGCTCAAAATGCATGTGGTGCGAGGCTGCTCCGAACGCGTCTCATGTGCACTTGGATTGCGTTGTTTGCTTGGATTGAGTTGGAAGTTGTTGTACCTGTGTTTCCTGTCGAGCAAGTTGTCATCGTTACACATTGCTGCGGATGTTTAAACTTCCACCAGTACAATGTATTGAGATGCCATTAAGTGAAGTGAAGCCTGACGTCTGAGCTGTGCCTGAGAACACAGATAGTTTGAAAAGGACATAACCTGTGTGCTTGCTGCATTGCCGTTGATGTTCCCTCAGGAAAGACATGGACGAGGATTAGGTTTATGTGGAAACGCTTACTCCGTTTCTTTGACTTGAGATTGTTCTGATCAAGTTATCGGAGAGAGTCTGCAGCCACAGATCTACATCTCAGCAGCGAAAAGCTCTCTGGAATGAGAGTCAGCGAAAATGTGAAATATCGAATCTGTATGATTTGTGCTTGCAAGACCTGATTGTGCTCGCTGGCTGTTTTCTCTTTTTACTTTGGCTTGTCACTGTGATGCGTGATGATATTGATGCAGTTGTGTGAGTGTGTGCATGGTTTTAACTTTACCCACCTACCTGCACCCCCCTTAGTCCAACACCAGGCTCAAGCTGGTGCGGAGCCTGGCAGTGTGTGAAGAGTCCTTCCCTTGCCCTATTCCTGAGCCTTCAGCAGCACCTCAGGTAAACGGTCTCCGTTAATACCCAGAGTGCACTCACATTGGAGATGGGGTTAGACTTCTAAGTCTTATGGGATCATGGTGAAAGTAGTTTTTCTTAAAAGTTTAAATATATTTGTTTGAATATTTGAAACTGGCACCTCTCTAATTGAAACCACACTCTGTTCATATTTAGTAGATTTTTCTATTTCTTCAATTTACCTTCATCTCATCGAGCCCGGTTTGAAGTAGCTGCTTCTCCGACACCTCAGGCCCACATGCAGCGCACTGTTATGCTGACCCTGGATCAGTTCTCCCTTCCAGCTCATTATAACCGAGCAGGTAGACCTCTGATGCTTGATTAGTGTCCTTCGTCTGACAGCTATGATTAAATACCTGGCCGGGACCGCCTGATGAAAACATCACCATCATCAAAACAGAAGGCGTGGAGCGCCGACGGCGAGCCGGTCGTTACTCTGCTAATTCAACTCTTCTCTTAACACCGAATGTTCGGACAAAGCCCCCCCCCCTCGCCGATCAAACTTGCTCCATTACATGCCACTCTGCACAGCTCCCGGCATGCTTTCACACACACACACACACACACACAGGTGAGTCTGTTCCCGGCGTTTCAGCCAGTCAGCACCGAGCTCCATAACCAGAGGGCGGGTGTTATTCCCACAACAGTCTCGCATCGTCTGCACTCACACGACTTCTTGTATTACTGCCATCAATCATGTCCGGGAAATTACAATTTCCACACGTCAGCTGCAGAGAGCTGTGGAGCGCTCTAATTGAATACTCCTGATATTTCCCCCGCTACTGTTATTGGGCCCAGAGTCGAGACTCCTTCTGCGGCAAACTCACCTAGAGGGGACGAGGTAAAGCAATAAAGAAAGAGGGGGGGGGGGGGGACGCATTAGTGGAGTACACATGCAGCTGCAGGATCACAGATTCTCAGTCAAATCGAAACATCTCCCGTTGTTCACCATTTGAAACCATACTGTCAAAATATGAGGAAAAAGGCCTGTGTGGTTCTAAAGGTGGTGCATCTTTAGAACCACACACCACCCTCACAATGCACGCCTGGCTGTCAGCTTGAATCAACGGCCCAACAGTCGCGGGTGTCTGAATACACAGCGCACTTTTTGTTTCAGACTGACAGCACATTCATTACGTATTCAGAGGGCCATCATTTTCCCGCTGTTCTTCTTTTATCTGAAGGTAAATGGATGTCAGGAAACAAATGAGGCGGCTCGCAACAGCTGCACATCAACCGGGCGGCGTGCACGTGATGCCGAGGGTGGCATTAAGCAGCAAACATCACCGCTTCATGCCAGGAGAAGCAGGGGGGGGGGAGGATCCTTTTGCTTTGAAAAACACACACACACATATATATATATATATATATACAAAGTCGCTGTCACTTCAACAACATGCAATCCTAGACACATTTTCACTTTCTCCCAGGCTCGCTCAGGCAATTAGTCGGTCCCGCTTCTCATTAGCATATTACATTTTCACATATAATCACCGCGTCTTAAAATGAAGGAACACGTAGCGTCTCATTATCTTGCTCCGCAGCTGTTACCGGGATCGAACTCGTGACCTTTCTCGGCTCTGAGCTGCTCTCCCAACCACTGGGTCACCCCCTTCTCTCACGCCTTCATTCATTCACTTCTCTCTCTTAACACACACACACACACACACACACACACACGCTCTCTCTCTCTCTGATGTTAGCTTTTCAGAGTTGTGTTTAATCCACTTACCGTGCACCGGCAACCCCTCTCCTCTATTCAGCTTTCCTTTTCAGGCTTTGTGGAGCCGCCTGAAAAGCAAATCAGATCCTGCTCTAAGTCGTGTGTGTTCGTGTGTGTGTGTGTGTTCGTGTGTGTGTGGTTAGTGGAGGAGGCGTACGACTGGAGTAAACTCAGGCCATTTTTAATAGATCTCTCAAAGCATCCAGACCAGTTGATCTTCTGAATACATTTCTTTATTTTTACAGCTTTGTTTGGGATGACAGTGAAACTCCTCAATTCTGATGAAGTTTTATGGAATGAAAATGTGCTGTGTTGTTTGATTTCAGGATCCGATTCATGTATTATTCAGGTGGCTTAATAAAAACAAGCTAATCCGGCAGATTAATTGCCATAGTGATTTGGAATTAATGGACGCAGGCGCATTATTGCCAGGCAGGAAACAGGTTTTTGAAGATAAACCAGGAGAGTTTATTAGGTGCCTTACAGTGGCCTCTTTTTTCCGAGCTATTCTCTAATTAACCTCGAACCTCAGGCAAGATCATGGAGAATGAAATGCCTCGTATTAAAATACCTCCTTTCTAAATTAATATCTTACACCTGCTCATTGATCAGAAGAGTCCTCGGTGACGTTTATCTCTTGACGCCTCAAAAATGCTGATATGTCGCACTTGGTTAAATTAACACTTTCCACCAAACGCACACATTTTTGAATTGGTGATATTTCCCCCCCCCCTCAAACAGGATGGATTCCCTCTCCAGCCCTTTGAAAAGGAAGAACGAGGAACGCAGGACCAAGCCGAGAAAGAGGACGTCTGTGACAAGGTGGACAAACCTGAGAAACCGCAGAGGAAACGGCTGTCGAGAGGTGAGAAATGAAATTAAACCCACGGTGCACGATTCATCTTTTTGGGGGTTGTCTCTTTGCTATATTATAATTTTATATTATATTATTTTCCTGCATATCGTAACCTTGACTTCTCATTCTGATGCATTTTAAACAGATTCATGTCCTTTAACCTTCAGTGAAAGATGTATTTAAATCTACTTTATACAAGTTTGGTTTGATTTTTATGGTTAAAATCTTTCATAAAGTCCTGATGAGACTGAAACTGATTTACTTTTCTGCGGAGGCGGGAGCTGGAATATTTCCATCAACACCTCAGCTTCCTTTACATCACAAGCACCTGGGGCCTCATTTATAAACATTGCTTACTCCCAAAAAGCAGCTGGAAAGGAGCATGTGCTTCTCCTACATCCAGAATTTGGAATTCATATGTAGGAAATTGTGGCGTGCGCCGTTAATGTAATACATATAATCCATTATATCATGGTGACAGGGTATCTGATGGCAAAGTGTGGAAATGAAGCCAAATGCTTTAATGATACTGATCATACAATCCTTGTCACTCAGCCAAATTACAGCCTTCTAATAATTACATCCTTTACCTTGTCACGAGGAAAATCCGATCCTAAACATTTTTTTTTCTCCTCTGGAGCCGTGCCCTCCAGTTTGACCAAAAGCACTTCTCCATTTGAAATGATATCTCATTATGGGCCGATAATTGGCGTGATTCAGTTAATTGCGACAAGCTCAAGGTGTGAAGCAATTATACAGATTCCCACAGGCGTAGAAAGGTGTCTGCTTCCCTCTGTGGAGCAACACTCCTGATGAGGCAGCCTCCAATTATAGAAAGCAGACACCCACAGAAGGGGAGTGAGCGCCGGCGTCTCCCGACTCCCACTGACGGCTCCTATTCTTCTGCTTGGCACACGGGAACATGCTTTTTCTTCCGGTGTCAACGTCGTTACCACTTCAGAACTCACGGCTGCTGATTCAAGCTGCCACACTTCTTTCTCTCTCTTTTCTTTCTGCGTCTTGGTCACACTGTGAAGTTGTTCTCTTACCGCAGTGTAGTGTGACTTTTATTTCGTCACTCACAAAGAGCTGAATGACGAGCTGCCTGATTTGCATATCAATATTCATAACGGCCGTTTCATTAGCAGTTTATCATTCATTCGGGGGGGTTAACGAGGTGGAACAGTTCTTTATTATTCATGGAGAGGAAACCATATTGAGAAGGTTCAGTGAGGAGCTGCTCGATAAATCAGGAGGTTTGAGCTCATGAAGATTCCTTCTTTACGCCCTGTCCACACTCATACAGAGCATTTGGGAAACAATGATTTCCCTTCGCCCACTGTTGCTTTGTGTTATGAGCATTTACTGGAAACAATGACAACAATGGCGGCTATATACTGGTTTCTGTACATTTTGTTCGCACTGCCAGGTCTTATTACAAGTTTGCAGCTAAATTTGGCATCACTGCACAACATCACCATACACAGGCATCTGCCTCGCCCAGTGTTACTGGGAACACAGCGTTCTCCTCTGGTATTTGAAGGATAGTTGTGTTGCAGTAGTGTACGCAGGTTCTTAATGTGCAGGGAACAATAACTATGGAATCTGCCTCTTTAGAAATGAGCTGCATTATTTTGATCACTTGAAACGGTTCTTTTTTCAGATTCCAGTCAAGACTACACAGATTCAACTGGCATAGATCTCCATGAGTTCCTGGTCAACACACTGAAGGGCAACCCCAAGTATGTTCAACATTAACCTTCAAGCGCTGACCCTCCAAAGGCTCATACCATTACTGTGAAATACACCTCTTCAACAAACTGAGCTTTTGGTGTGGCTGCAGAACCCTCACACGTTTTGTTTTTCCAGGGATCGGAGCATGCTTCTGAAACTGGAACAGGACATCTTAGACTTCATCAGCAATAACGAGTAAGAAACATGAATTTAAACACCAGTGTTTGGCCTTGTATGGGTGTATTTCCTAATTTCGTAAAATATCATATTTCCCTCTCTAGAAGTCAAAAGAGAAAGTTTCCACCCATGACGCCTTACCATAGGATGCTGTTACACCGAGTGGCAGCCTACTTTGGAATGGACCACAATGTGGATCCCAGTGGGAAATCAGTGGTTATCAACAAAACCACCAACACTAGAATGTGAGCCTCTCTTTCCTGATTCCCCTTCAAACTCTGAGCATAAATATCATGAGTATCAGACACTTGAAGGAGACATGATAATATCCCTTTACCTGTTAAATGGTGGTAAATGTGCTGTAGCCTTAGCTGTTAAAGTCAGTTGACAGATGAGTTATTTTCCAGCCCGTCCTCGTTACTTAGCATATGTTGCTGTCAGCATCTGCCTGGAATGAAGCTGCCACTAAAAACTCCTGTGAATTCCCCCCCGACAGACCCGATCAGAAATTCTCCGAGCACATCAAGGATGACAGGGCGGACGACTTTCAGAAACGCTACATTCTCAAACGAGACAACTCCAGCTTTGATCGTGAAGACAGCACGGTGGGTGTTGGGTATTTTTTATTTTTTTCTCTTCTACCAAGCTGTCACTTTCATTTCTGACGTGTTGGTAAGAGTGGGACAATCTGGCGTCCCATACATAGCTGCTAAAGAAGCATGTGTGTGTGTGGTGTGTCCTTGCCAGATTCGAATGCGTTTGAAAGCTGACAAGAGGAGCAAATCGATGGAGGAGCGGGAGGAGGAGTACCAGCGAGCCAGAGAAAGGATATTTGCACATGATGTGAGAGCTGTTAGTGTAGGCGGGCTGGGGGGGCTGGGGCGCCATGTTGCACAAATCTTTGTGTCATTTCTATTCATGTGCAAATTCGGTAGATTTCTTGCTACCAATTACCACGGCTGGATTTATGAATTTCTAGACGGTTAGCTCCCCTTTGTAGACCTGCAGGCAGTTGTACTGGCCTCAAAGCAACTGCTAGGAAATGTCAAATGTTTTAAATATATTGATAAATATTATAGAATCGAAACCATAAGGACACAGGATTTTTTGGAAATGTAAGTTTTTAAGAAGACGTTAAATGTTTTGAACTACTTTAATTGACTGTAATTTTCTTTCCCCCCCACAGGTAGATCACTATATACTAGATAGAAGGTAAGCTGTTAAACTGAATTGATCCCATGAACACCAGCTTCTCTTCTCCTCTCCTGCATGAGTTGTGATCAAGCAACTTTTTGAACCTCTTCACTTTGAAACAAATCACTTGCGTCGGCTCCGTCATGTTTTCTAAAATGGTGGATGTCTCATTGTGTCACCGCCTGTTCAGTAACAGCTCTCTCCTCCCTCCAGCGCGCAGGATGAAGACGCATGCATGAGCACCCAACAGAGGCGGCAAATGTTCAGGTAGGCCCACCCTTTGGTCACACATCATTCAGCCCCTTTCAGAGACTGCACCGCAGGGGGGGGGGGTCTTAATCGGCTCGCTCAGGAACAGGAGTGCTGATCTGAGGATTTGTTTTTCTGCTGCTCAAGAAAGCTTCTGTGAAATGGGATTTTCAGCCCAGGCCTCTTCGTGTTGGACAGGCTACTCGGACCAAAGTCTGCCAATGAAACCATTAAACCATGAAACCATTTCTCTAAATGTCATCTTTTATTGATCAAGAATAGTTTCTTTTTGTGGGTAAAAACGCAGTCATGCTGTTAAATCTATAAAATAATTGATTAATATGTTTTGAAAAGATGAATGTGTCGGCCATTGAGGGTTAGGGAAATAAACAATATACACTTGTTTTGTTTTTTAACCATTTCATGCAAGGATCTGTTGTTTAATTTTATGGCAGAATAGCACATTTTTTAATATAGCTTATTTGAAAGTAAGATCTGAAACAAGTAGATGAAGCAATGAGTCCTTTGATAAATGATTAATGTCAAAAATGCCCTTGTTCCTCACCCTAAAAGTAATCTTAAGTTTTCATCTACTTGTCATTCGAACTCCTTTTTGGACTGTTGATTAAAATCCTTTTTTTCTCGACAGGCTACGGGCCGGCCGGTCAGGCGCCAGCCGACAGAGCAGCTCAGAGACGGACACGCTGCCGCGGCACGGCGAGCCTCGGCCGTGGAGCAGCACCGACAGCTCGGACAGCTCCAACCGGCTCGCCCCCCGACCCGCCATCACCAAGGCCAGCAGCTTCAGCGGCATCTCCCCCGGCCTCGTCCGAGGGGACAGCACAGCCAGCAGCAAGAGCACCGGGAGGCTCTCCAAAACAGGCAAGTGAGGCAGACGTGGAGCTGAGTCACCCGGCCGTTAGACAATATTAAGAATCTGCCGAGATGCTGCAGACGACGTTCTCAGAATAACCTCGGGTTGTTTAAAATGATGTTTAAAACACAACAACAGTATTAGACGATATTCAGCCATCAACACAGAAAACAAGTCAGGCTTTATTACCTTATGATTCATGGTAATTATATTTTGTTAATGGAAATTCAGAGGGATTTGTGTAGCTGTTCTTTTTTCTTTTCCTCAGACACCAGAAAGAAACCCTGCATCTCAGCTTTTAGAGGAAAAATTCAGTCATTTGATTTTACAAATGGGCGGAGGAGGAACAGAAACGTACATTTAGCATTGTCAAGCAAAGCCCTCTGTCATTCGAGGCACTTGAGGTGTTATGAGAACAAATGTTTGTCGTCCTGCTGTGGTCAATAACGTCTGTGGGCCGGCCCCGGAGCCGGACAGCTGTCAGGAGTAATTACCATGCAGTAACACGCTGATGGACGAGGCTCTTAAGAAGTGTTGTAACAGCAGCAGTAACAAACTCAGCAATGAGGAGCTGCTGAATAATGTAGAAGTGCCACGCGAGTCACCAAGATGAAGTTAGGGCCTCTCCACAGCTGTGAGTGCTTACTCCACAGAATGAGGCATTTGTAAGTTGATTGGCTGAGATTAGATGAAACACGTTCTTCACTGTGTGCTCGTCTTCTCATTTACGCTTCTTGGCCAAGTAGCTCTTTTAAAAAGTTGTTTACGAGGTGGCTGGCTGCCCTCACTTAGTGTTTTGGGAGCATAAGTGGAGGAGACATCGTGCCTGTGCTGCCTTGTCCTCCTCGGCCCTAAAATAACCTTTCTTTGCGACAGGCAGTGAGACGACTCCATCTGAAACAAGGAGCTCATCTTTGAAAGGATAAATTCACCCACTGGCCTTTTTCAGGATTTTAAATTTCTATCGATTACTAAGAAAGCTCTGAGAAGCTTTGCCCCCAAGCTGTGTATCAGACTTGTTTGTGCCATGTATGTCCCGCTCCCTCAGATCCCCAGACGTGTTGCTTGTGGATCCTTTGATTGAAAAACAAAGGTGACCGAGCCTTTGCAGAATGACTTCCCTGAGGAGATCAGGGCAACGAACTCTGCCTCATTGAAATACACCCACTTGTTTGAAAGTGCTTTTCAGGGATTTAACTTTATGGCTTTTGAGTTAATTTTCCTCCTTGTGTTTTATAATGTCATTAGTTTTTAGTACTCTTAGTTTGTTTTATTGTCTTATCTTTCTTAAATATCTGTTTTTATTGCAAAGCACTTTGTAGCTTTGTTTTGAAAAGTGCTTTATGAATAAACTCGTTATTATTTGAAGTAGATGATAATGTTTTTTGCTCCTGATTTTTGTTCAGGTTCCGAATCATGCAGTAGCGTCGGCTCCTCGTCCAGCTCGCTCTCCCGTCCCCAGCTGCCTCTCCCAGCTTCGGCCTCAACCCGATCCAACATCCTCAACACGCAGTTAATCCACCCGGCCGCCGACACCAGAGGCCCCGGACACCTGGAGATGATCAAGAGCATCCCATCGCAGCCGCCGCCAGCTATAGACACCACCAACTATTACGTGTTGCCGCTGGAACCCTCAGCGATCCCACCTGGCAGCGTTCTGGTCAACCCACACACAGGTGGGTGATAAACCTCCAGTGCTTCTCTCAGTGAATCACTAATCACCAGGAAATTTAAAACATTTTCTAAACCCAAACCCAATCTCCTGAATTAAATCAAAAGCATTTCCCAAAATAAATCTCTATGTCCTTTAAATATCTGGTGTCCCAATGAAACTTCACTGCATCGGGACAGAATTACATGTTGGCATCTGGCTGCACTCGGTTTGTCCGATCAAAGCAAGCTGATCAAAATGCATCAGACAGATGAGAGGAAACTGAAAATATTCATGATGAGCTGCAAACTGAACTTCTGTTGCTGCCAGTTCCTCGTGTGTCTCCTCTCGAGCACTGGGTGTGTCCTGCACTGACACCAGCACCATCAATCAGGTGTTTTCCTTTAGGAGGCTGAATTATTGGTACGTGCACACACAGCTCACATCAGTGTCTCCTTATGCATTTCATTTAACAGGCAAGCCTTTCATCCATCCCGACGGCAGCGCTGTACTTTATAACCCGGGAAGCATCGTCCCCGCTGCTGGCAGGAATCCACAGCAGGGGAAGCCCCTACAGCAGCCAATCTCTGCCGCAGGCCAGCAGCAGACCACCAATCATCTGCACTCCCAGGTCAGTGGGTGGGGCTTAATGTTCCAGTTGGATCGTGGGATTTGTCTAATCAAGTGTTTTTCTTCACCTCACTAACTTATCGTGTTGAAACTGGAGCTGATGGTGGGATGTTAGGAGCTTCACAAAGCCGTTTAATCAACCATTCACCAAAACCCCTCCCCCCAAAAAGCAATCGTCCAATCATCACTTAGCTCCCGTATCGCAGCCTGACGAGTCGAGTTTTGAGCTGCTGGCCCTCTTCCCATTTCAACTGGTAAAATTGACGTTATTTGTGTAAACTGCGCATCCAACAGGTGCATTAGCAGATACTTAGCAAATGGTCAGTTGAAGCTTCCACCATTTTCCTATCAACACCCTTCCAAGTCTCATGCCCTGTCCCTCTGTCCGTCTTCTTCCCCTTCCTCCCTCAGCCGATCTGTCCTCTCCAGCCGTCCTCTGAGCCTGTCCACAACCCAATGGTCTCTTATCCTCTTCCTCCTTCTCAGTTCCTGCCCATCTGTCCTAACCAACAGTACACTGTGGTACAGAACTTTTTCTTCTTCCGTTTTATTATTCTTCCTCCGTCCCCTCTCCTGACAGACCTGGCTCATTAAGGGTTTATCTATACTTTTCTCTGAGCTGTGAAATTCAATTAAACAGGTTGTCTAGAAAACCCCAGAAAGATTCTACTCAAGCTTAAGAAAAGCTCTGAGCTCTGTTTCCAGGTCTTCATACTTTTATCTACGTGGCTTTTATGTTGTTTAAATTGTGAATTTAGTTTTTTATCAATTTGTCGACTCCTCGTTACCGTAGGTCTAGTATGATAAGATCTTTGTAGTGATGTAAAATCAAGCTCAAGATTCTCTCCCCTTCCAAACACAGACCCTATTATTTCTCCTATTAACTATTCCATTTTTGATTTTTTTTCTTGGTGTAAAGGTGCATCTAAATCCAGCAGGAGCCATTAACCACATATATAGATCATGCATTCACTTAACCTCATTTCTGACCTGGTTTTAGTGAAAGACATGCCTCTGTGACTAATTATGCCTGTAGAAAGTCCTATTAATATTTAATTCATCAGCAGATGTTAGCGCTGAATAATCCATGATTAAAACACTACTCTTCCAACAACATGTCAGCGATGACCTGGACCAGCGAGCGCTGGCGATACAGATAAACAGTTCACTAGAGTCAGCTCGTCTCTGCAGACCTGGGGTCAGATTTAAATACGGCGTTTGTTTAAATCCTCACGTGGACGTCGATCGGACAAATGTCTTTGATTCAGCACTTAGCTCAGAAACCAGTTGACTGTCCCTGGGGGTTGAAGTGAATTGATCCATATCGCAGAATTAAAAACTGTGACCTAGGTTTCACTGTCAGTGCTTGTCTTGTGTGTTTATTTGTGTTGTGTGTGTAAAATTGGATTTAATTTAGTTCTGCCGAAATGTAACCCTGAATTCTCCTTCCAGCCCGACGTCCTAAACGCCCAGTTCAGTCACATGACTCTGACGCAGCAGCAGCAGCCTCCCAGTGACAGCGGAGCCGCAGCTCAAGACACCCGCCACTATCCAACTTTGTACCACCACCACCACCACCACCCCTCCCCTATGGTCCTGCAGGGAGCCCCTCAACAGCAGGTTGCTGGCTACATGATGGCAGGGCCGTCAGGAGGACACTCAGGGGTGCTGCAGGGTCATCCTGTCCCACTCCCAACTCCAGGCCTCAACCAAGCGTACTCCAGCTCCACACCGGGCCCTGCTGCTTTTCCCGGGGCCACGTTGAACCAGCCGTTACTCCAGCAGCACGCTTACTTCCAGCAGCCTCTACAGCAGGTACGGCCCCCCCGCTGTGCTTCTCAAATCATGCGGTCTCTCCAAAGCTGTTTGAAAATGTGCTAATTTGTAACCACGTGTTGTTCCTGCAGCAGAAACCAGCTTTTATGACTAATCCCTCGTTTCTCTTGTTGCTGGGGAATGGATTAAATAGCTGCTGACGTGTTACTCAATCCTTGAATTTGTGTTCTGTGTCTCCTACAGATGTCCACGTGCTACTGCTCTTCAGCCCACCACCCACACTGCTCCACTCAGCATCATCAGCAGCAGCAGCATCATCAACTGCAGCAGCAGCAGCATCATCAGCAGCAGCAGCATCATCATCATCATCATCCACAGCAGCATCAGCAGCACCACCACCACTACCGACCCCCCGTCAACACACTGACCTATAACTGCCCTCAGAGCCAAAACCTGCCCCAACAAGGTAATAACAGTCTTTTTTTTGGTAAGAATTGCTTTTTGAAATGTTCTAGAAAGTCCAATTATTTTACACACATCCACACACAGCCCTTTTTTTTACAAAAAGTATGTCTTTCATTTTTTGTCATTATATCCTATTAAATATTGAGTTGCAAAGCAAACGCTCCGGGGGAACCAGGAACGCAGCAGGTCGTATTTATATTTCTGTGTCTTTAAAATAGAGCTTTGAAATAGTTACCTTGGTCAAATCAAAGGGTATTTTAATGAATAAGATCCAGAGTCTCTGATGGGGAAGCAGCTTTTCCTTGAATCCAGACTTCGTGGGGTTCACAGCGAGGCCCGGCCTTCCTGCGTTATCAAAAGACTTTGTTCACCTCCTGCTTTGAGTGCCTAGATTGCATTTTTGTTCTTCCTCGTCTTATTTGTTTTCTCCGAGAGGGAGCTGCACCAGCCGCAGTCCGACGGCTCTAGTGAAGGACAAATATTTCTCCCTTGCTTTCCTCCCGGTTTGTTTGTTTGTTTGTACGAGTTCAGATGTCTCCCCGGGAGTCATCTGCTTGATTATTCTGCTTCTCTGTCGTCTTTTTTTTTCCCCTTTCACCACAGGAGCTGAGATTGTTAGCTCCTGCTCAGTCTCTCTCTCCACACAAGCACACACACACACTCACTCTCTCTCTTGCTGGATGTAGTCTTTGTACAGTTGTAGCTTGTACAGTGATGCACACACACACACACTGCACACACGTCTCTTTAAGTGGCTGCGGCACTATTCTGTCATCTGTAGGCTGCAAATGCGGCTTCCCTGCTGGGGACCCGGGGAATAGACAGCGGACAAATGAAGCTGACCTACAAAGGCAAAGGACAGCAATTATTTCTCAGGGAAATGGTGGGAAAAATGACTCCAGCGCCTCGCTGCCCTTCTGTTTTTTGCTATAATTAAAAACAATACATATAGGACCATCTAAAGGTGAAGACACGGCAGCACGGGTTGCACACACAATAAATAATTGATCAGCGGCAATTCTCCGAGGGCCCAGTCAGTGTCCACAGAGAAACCTGCGAATGTTTCCACTCACTTGCATCAGACAGTCCCCATCACCACAGGGCTTCGGCTTCAGTCATGGTCATTCTGAGTAAAGCCTTTCATATTTAACGTGAAGGCACGACAGATCTTTCCTTGGTCTTTACTATGATGTGATGCTAGAGGTTATTAAGAGGTTCTTTGACATGAAAATGCCCATCGTCGTTTCCTCGACCCCACAGTGGATGTCATCAGACGTCTGGATCAATCCAACAACAGTCAAAGATTCAATTAAATGATATTCAATTTAAATGAGGGGAAGCATATTTTCACAAGCTGAATCAAAAAAGAAAATGCATTTTAATGATTAATTGTCAAAAAGCTTGACAATTAAATTTATATTACTGTAAAATGAAAGAACAAGCTTTTATTTTAAGTAATGATGACATGTCATAAAAATTTAATTTGAAGAAGCAATTCTTCTTTTGAGACAAAATGATGAACAGAGAAATGAATCAGCCATTGATTGAAAAAAATGCAAAGGTTGAACACTTATCAATTTTGGGTTGAAATCAGAAATAATTTTAGTGTGGTTCTTAAATGTTAGATTTCCCTCTCATCTTGGGTCTTTAAAACATCTTGACGCTTTTATTTTATAACAGATCCTGGGTTTTACCAATAAAGAAATGTGCGAGTTTCTAGAATTCCAATAAATATTGTCCATCAATAATTATTGAATACAAACGATGTGGTTGCGATCTCTGGTCTGAGAGGGATGGATCGTGTGTGAGATGTCCTGAGTCTGAGAGGCGGGATGCGGGGCCGGGACGCTGTCTGAGAGACCTCTATGAATCTCACAGTGAACCGGTCTCTTTTTCAGCCCCTCACTCCTCACCTGCAGGACATACAGGAACCTGTCAGTCTCTGTGACCGGAGACCCACTGTGGAGCTCTCTCTGAACCAGGACGGAGTTGTGTAACTTAAAAACTCTTTGCTCCGTCCTCGCTGTTGCCTCAAATACCTGAAACTGCAGCAAACTGTCCCCGTCCAAAAGCAGGGCAGTCATTGAAGGCTGGACACTCATTACCTGCCTCTGAAGGAATGTTCTAAATAAAGTCACCACAGTCTCCCCTCATCTGCTGCCCGCTGGTACGGAGTAAAACTGTGTGCATTTGATATTAGGCTCATTTCATGCTCTGTTTGTAAGTGAAGGTGGGAGACGGGTGGATTATAACAGTCCTCCCCCCTCGGTTCCTCTCGGAGCATTTTCATTGTCTAGCTGGACTTTCCTCCCAGGGCGGCAGGCTGTAGAGACACCTTCACAAAAGGACGTCCTCTCCTTTGTCACTTGGATTTCCACATCTGTTTGTCACCAGGGACGCTATTTTCAAATGTCTTTTTTTTGTCACCTTGACATTTAAGGGTCCAGCTCTACCCCCTCCTCCCCTCAGGCTCGGAAAACAGGCGCAGCCATTTTAGGCCATCTGCAAAATGGCTGTACCTGTGTGACTTTGTATCGTCTTTTTGTGCGACGTTTTCTTTGAGGCGCGCTAAATGCATTTTTTAAGAAGTACTTTAGAAGTGCGATCCTGTTTTGTGTTTACCCACTCGACCAAATCACTCGTAGAATTTATATTTTCCCCGGCAGCGACGTGGCCCCGGACACTCAGGTTGCATGTTCAGGCCACCACAGGCTAAATCAAATATATTGACTTTCTCATTTATTCCAAGAGCCTCGAAGCTGCTAAGCTGTAACAGCTCGACTCCCTGAGCACAGTCCCGACTTCCAGTATCTTTCAATCTGCGGCAGGTTCCTTCATTTAATGTCTCTTTGTCTAATTATTTTAACAATAAAATTTAAAAGCAAAATGGCTTTATTTTCTTGTCAAATCTTGAGTCTTTCCACTGGTTTTATTAGTGTCTCCTGCTGCTGGGTTGCACATGAATCCTGAATATCTCATGGTTTCGTGTGTCATATTTTTATAATCGAGAGTCACCTTTCATCCGGTCACGCCGCTATGCCTTTTCTCCCTTTGCCCCAGTGCACCAAGCCGTGATGCCAAACCCAGCGTCCAGCTACCAGACTGTAGTGGGCGTGCAGCCAACACCCAACCTCGCCCTCACTGGCAACCAGCAAAGCAATATGGGCAACCAGATGCAAGGCATGATGGTCCAGTACCCTCCGATGCAGTCTTATCAGGTAGGTTTTGTAAAGGGAGGCTTTTCTTTTGAGTGTCAGATATAATAAAATCATCAAATAGCTTTCAGCTCATTTAGTTATGAATGAGATTTGCTGTTTTCTGGCTGATGTTGTTCTTTTTAGAGGAACAAGGAGAAACAAGGTTAATCAAGAGGACAGACATGTTTTTATTGACATCTGAGTTATTAGTCCTGAATAAATCTAGTTGCATGTTTTCCGTTTGCACAACCCTTTGCCAATGATCTAACATTTCTCTCTCTGTGCTTATAGAATCTGTTTTCTATGTGACTCACTTGATTCGTGTTTGTACAATGTGTTGTTTTCTCCTGCAGCAGGTTTCTGTGCCACAGCAGACGTACCAGCAGCCAGTGTTCGTGTCCTGCCAGCCGGGAGAGGGGGCAATGGCTGTTGCTGGCATGCAGCCCTACTACAGCCTGCTCCCCCCGAACCAGCACACCACCATGAGGTACGACTGAAGGACGAGCATTCCATCTCCTTTTTTATTTTATATTATATTTTTGACCAATTGGACAGAATTTATCAAATCGATATTGTGGCTTTTAATTTCTGATCTGAGCATTAAGCATTTATTATTTAGTCGTGAAAATAAAATACTGACATTTCAAAATCGAAAAATTATTTGTTTGATTCCTGGGAGAAATTTGTTAGCAGCAATATTTCCTACATTTTCTGGTGTTAACATGATTTCAGTATTAACCCACTTTACATTGACTCATTTAATAATCGGTTTAAAGTCCGAAAGCATCCGATTTAAATTAATTGAGTTTTCTGTTGTGGCCAATATGAACTTAAGCCATGTTTACACTGATAATACACCTGTTCTGATTTATGGCTGTCCCTGTATTATGACAGCTTCTAATCGCTGAACTCGCTCTAATCGGGTTTACATTGAGTTATTAGCTCGGCTTCGCCCCACAAACCGATTTGCGGGCTCTCGAAGCCGTTTCTCACTTGTGAAGGTGCCTCTTATTTATAGACCTAACAGGCCTGATGGGTGAATCCCCACAGCCCCTCTGAGCCAAGGTCATCATTGTTCACCGGGGGGGGAGGGGGGGGAGAAATGAAGTTATCACCACAATGCTTTTGGCGAACTGGGTCTGCGTGCAGCTGATGAATGTCGACTCCGACACCCTCTCCAAGAGCCGGAGTCATTTACCTCCAGTCCTCCTCCGCTGCCGCTGTGGAGTCGTGTGCATCACCAGACCCTCTCTCATTATGGCTGATTGATAGAACTGGTTCGCAGAAAGCAAAACATGTAATTAGTTTCCTCTTCCGTGGACCCAATCAATCTGGATAGCGTTGAGTGGGGCACTACCGGGATGGCCGTGTGTGCACAAACACCAGACACCAACACAACCGCGCACAGAGTCATCACCTGCAGGAGAACAAACGAAACACACACACACACACACACACACACAGACACACACACACGTGCGCACAGAGAGGTGACTTTCTCACTGTCCCAGCTGTAAAATGAGGCTGCGTTAGTAGGGCAGTCGTGGTGGATGATTTATGCGGCAGCGTTCCGAGCAGCTCACTCTTCTCCCCCGAGGATCGACCGTCCACCTGCAGCCTGCTTTTCACCAGCTGCACACGAGTCCCTGCAGACGGGCCGCTCACCGTGCCGCCTGCCGACTCTGCAGATGGACCAAGCTGATAAATTTCAAATTTAATACCTCAGCTGCAGCGCGAGGATCTTGCAGCTCCTGCAGATTCACGTCTGTGCAGGTTTAAAGGGGATTTTATTAAAGGCCGCGGTAACCGTGAGCATCATATTAGACCTGGAAGTGTTTAATGTCTTATAAAAGTTTTAATTTGATTTGCTGAACACCATACAACCCCCTTGAAAAACTTGCTGTGTGTGTTCGTTCCCAGTTCAACGGTGAGTTTCCTGCCCGCCCAGATGATGGAGCAGCTCCAGTTTCCTCAGTCCCAGTCCCCTTGTGTCTCCCAGCAGCACCCGGGCCAGTACGCAGGTACGCTCGCCTCTAAAGCTGTAAAATTCATTTCAACATCTGCAGGTGGATCCTGTGGTAAAATGAGAGTTTTCACTTTCCCCCACTGTGTCCTCCTAAATGAAGAGTCTGTGTAGTTCATCATGTGATGGCATCACAGCTATTTACAAGAAGTTCCTCATTCATTTGAATCATCATGTAACAGGGATGGAATAAAGGAGTAATTGTATTATGTTTGATTAAAGAAATAAAAATGTAAGTAATCAAATGTGGTATTAATGTTTTTCACACAGAAACTTAATAAACTTTATTTTTTTAAGTATTTCCAGAATCCAAGCTACTAACATAATAAGTGGATGATGGATGTGATGTCCTGACTTGGTTATTGAAGTCAATACCAGTATTGACATTTCAGGGTTTGAATAAAGTGATAACGATATGTTGGCTGAGTTCGATAGATAAGTTGTACGTTCTTGTGACCAATGAAAGATGGAGGACAAAGATCTGTACAACCCAAGATGATAAACAGTTGGAAGAATACAGGTGGTAGAATGGCTTCTTGCAGGGATTGGTCTTTTTGAGGTATGAGACAGTGTTTTAATGTCTCGCCTGTTCGGTGTTGGCCTTTAGAAGACTCTCAGAATCACTGTCCAGAGACTCGGGTTGGGCGGCCTCCTCACTAATGACCTTTATTATTCATGTCTGATATCACGGCAGAGCAGCGGAGGGAGCCATCATTTCCAGCTCGTCAGTAATGAGGTCAGATGAAGGTCTCGCGGCCGCCTTACCTACAGCCTCACCAGTAAACATTTTTAATTGGCTGCGCCGGGGCCAGAAATAATCGGCAGATTAAGTCCAAATATCCACTGTCCTTGCGACTGTTATTAGGTATTATTCCATAAATCAACAGCGGCATCAGCTGAGTAAAGTTTGCCATACGATTTCCAGTTACTATGTAAAGAGAAATTAATAAGATGGAAACGTGTTGTATGATATTCTGAGTTCACAGAGCAGGGGGTCACATCTCCACGTGTTTGTTCTTTTCCTTTAAAGTCACATTATTCACCGCCATGCGTCAGAAACTCGTCAGATAATTGGATCGCCCGGATCACCGCGGTGGATTTAGCCGGAGAAGCGAACGCTCTGTTAATGCACCACGGATGTGCCTTTTCTAATCAAGGCACTTAGAGCCTAATTGTTCAGCAGCTAACGGTGTGAGAGTTTTCACTGATGAGGCTCGGTGCCGAACAAAAGTGCTGAGAGGCAGCTTTTGGGCCCAGACGCATTTAGTTTGAGTTTACTCTGGTGCATAGATGACGAGTTGAGCTGATGAATTCAATGAAAATACTTATATACGGTGTCTAACATGATTTTCCTCTTGTCAAACACAAATCTGTCATTTTATATTACAGCTTATGTTTGCATCTATTTATATCTATTTATTTTGACGTGTGTGTAGGGTTGCTGCCGCCGGCCCCCAGCAGTGGCATGATGATGCTGCAGATGACAGCGGCCCCCTGCCAGCAGCCCCGGGCCCCCTCCCCCTGCCAGCGGAAGCAGCCCGGCTACAAACACCCAGGGCCCGAGAACCAGCGCAGCCGCAGGCCCACCGAGCTCCCGCCGCTTCCAGACCTCACCCAGGTACAAACGCTGCCCAAGTGCAAAGACTAGGAGGAGAGGATCGCACAAAATGCAATAAAAGCCATTTTCACATAATGGTTAAAAGTGATAAGATTGTATTTACAACCTTTTAACCTCATTTATTGACTTGTGGCTTTGAAAATGTTTTAATTGAATTAGTCGCCCAGAGGTTCAGCTTCCTGAGCATTTCAAGTTAAAGTATAAATGTGCTGAGAAGAGGTTGGTCACAGGACAATGCAGATGTTAGTGTTAAATGTGTGTGTGTGTATTTGACTGGGCCTCGTCTCCTCGGGCTAAACGCAGCCTCCCTGCTGCCAGTTAGGTTAATGTCGGAGTAAACAGGCTTTGCAAATGAAGTCAGCACTGCTGCAACCTGAAATGAGGAGAAAATAGTCCTTAGCATTAGGTTGTAATGGTACATTAGTGGGACTAATGTGGGTGGAATGGTGCATTAAAGCAACGGCTCGAGCGACAAAATGACTTTGTGGAAGGAAGCCGGAGCTGAGATTTGCTTTTTGTTGAATGAAAGTATTTTTTTGTGTGTTTTTCTCCCTGTTCTCTCCCGTCGGTGTGTTGTGTGTAGAGCAGCCTGCGCTCGTCCCCGGCGCTCACTCCCTCACCAGGCCAGCCGCCCAGCGTCAAGGGCCTCCTCCCGCCAGGCATCACGCCCATCCCTGTCATGGCCCACCACCCGCAGCTCCCTACAGCCTTCTGCCACAGTGGACAAGGTCGGGCCCCTCGCCTTCACTCCGTCACACGCTCAACAGAAGACGTGCTCGCCAACATGGCCGCCTAATTAAAACAGAGGAAATTATGTTTGTGCCTTAATCCTGAGTCTGGTACATTTTAATCACAGAATAAAACCTGTTGGCAGTCAAGTTAATTATATTTTGTCGAGAAGCTTTTCCCACAAAAATGATTTTCATTGCGGCAAATAAAGAAAATCAGAAATTATCACCATGAGCTCACGATAACATCTCTCATAACACTTTGAATTTAACGTGCACGCTCACTAAGGCAGCCAATCAGACATGACCTCCTGTTTGCTCAAATTCAAATGATTTCATTTTGCATACAGTGGTAATTCATGCAGTGTTGTTGCTGTGACCTTCAGGTGAAGCCCACTACTCTCTACTGGGCCAACCTCTGCATTACAAACCCTCCATCAGACCTCCGCTGATCCACACCGCCCACATGGTGACCAAACACCAGGTCGGTCACCTTCACCGAACGTCTTCTATCACCAACACATGGGATTTGATAATAAAATGATGTAAACGGTCTCTGCTCCTCCCACGAATCCACCTCTAACTGTCCTCTGTGTCCTCAGGGTCCACTGGGGGTTTGGCGTAGCGGTCATGTGAGGAAGGCCAGCAGGAAACCTCTGTCTTCAGATCTCAGTGTAAGTGAAGCAGGTAAAAGGAAGTCCAGAGGGAGGCTTGAGCTCAGGGAACCTTTGTGTCGCCGGCAGTCAGACCTCTTCTCCGCGGCAAGAGGCGCCCGATATCAATCTCCTACATAATGAAGTTTTACCTCCTTAGTTTCGTGCAGGAATTCAGGCGATTCGCTGTCAAACATCAGGTTGGAAGACGTCAGTCATAAAAGTGAATCCCGTGATGAATCCAGCTGCTGCGTCGTCTGTTCACCAGATTAACTGAAATAACGTGTTTTTTTTTATCGTGTCAGAATATGCTTGCTGCGCTCCGATGCCGTGGAGGAAGGCGTCGTGTTTGTGAATGTAAGCAGAATAAATTACAGACGGGGCAGAATCCACACCTGGCAGTGCAACCTGCAGCCCTGGCGGTATTGTTGCTGAAAAGAAAAGTGCTGATTATTTCAAATATGGCGACGTAAATTTCTCTCGCACTCACCGAGCTGCTTCCTGCGTTATCCAGGTGCTCGCGTCAACAATCCCTCCTGTGCAGTCAACAGGGAGGAGCTCATATGCAGCCGCCTCTTAGTTATTTATTATCTTATAACATAATCTATTTTTTTATTCTTTAATCCACCAAAAAGCATTAAAAACCCAACCATATATTTTATATTATATTTGCTTGAGGGCAATGCAACAGGTTTGCCCGCCGATCGACCCAAACACTTAAAAACCGACTGCAGCAGTTTATCGAAGCCTCCCGATGGTGCAGGTCAGATTTCTCTCTACACCCATGACAGTTGTATTTATTTACTGCCACTGCTGCTCACTGTGTGTGTCTGTGTGTGTCTGTGTGTGTCTGCAGTGAGCACTCACACCCTGGAAGTGACAGATCCTCCAGAGGGGATCAGCTGTACAGACTCCAACCACCTCCTGGCAGAGCTCTGCGAAGGGGGCGGACTGATCCCGCGGCCGTCGGACCACCAGCCCCGGCTGCGCATCACAACCAGAGACGCTCCCAGCAGAGACCTGGCCTCATCACGCTCTCTCTTTGCCATGCTACCCTCCAGATACGCTGTCCCAAGCACCGCGCTCCACCACCGCAGCCCCCGGGCTTCCTTTTAAACTCCCAATAAACACCAGACGGGAGCGGGAGCGGCGCGACTCGGAGACAAACCGCCTCACAGCCGCCGAGATCTCGGTGCACCTAAGGAGCGCCACATCAACGCACATCCAACCACCTGCCTCTGCTGCCTCAGTCTGGACCGTCTCACCAGACCCTGTCCAAAATCCAAAAACAGTATCAAATGTTTGAAGAATGAATGTTCCTTATTTTTTATTTTGTTTTAGTTTCTTTTTAATTCTTCTCTGGCCAAACAGGCAGCAGCACCCACCACTTCGGGGCTCGTTAGTAAAATGGCCGCTGAGTTCAATTTGAGGCTTTACTCTTTTCTAAATAAAAAGAAAAGAAAAAGCAAGTTTGCTGTTTAAAAGTGTTCCAAGAGCTTTAGGATTTATTTGCCAGCTAAGATGTTTGTGTCTCCACTGTGGCTCTTTTCATAGCAGGTGTACGAGTGTGACCGCAGCACCATATCCAGCATAACATCCACATAATCAACCGGAGTCTGGTTCGAGAAGGTTTTTCTGCCCGCTTTAGATAATTAGAGGATATTATTTCGATTTCAATTTTGCATACGTATTGAATTCAGTTCATTTAAGTGATTTAATCGACGTGGATCAGTGCAGTTGTTGCCGTGCTCCAGTTTGAAAGTGTGTTAATCACATGAACGGGTGTCGTCTCTTGTATAACATGCTCCTGACAATAAAACACGCCGCAGCACTTGTACCATGTGAGCCCATACAATAATAAACACTGAATAATAGATCCACTACCTGAATAATTTAACATCACATTTCTACACAGTGAATGTTGCGTTTGCACTGAAGTGACGATCAAGGACGGAGATTTGATTTGAATCCGACGGGGCCTGGATTCTCCTCTTTTAAACCCTCATACCTGTTTGTTGCACTCAGCCAGGCCACTTTCTTTTATATTTAATTAAAAATGTTTATATGCACAAGAAAAATGCAATCGAGTTTGTCACTACTTCATTTTGGTTTGGGTTTTTTTCTCTTTGTGTGACTCATAAGAGGAGTTCTGTGTCCGGCGTGGCCTTTTTTTTTCATTCTTGTTCGACTCTAATAAATGTTTTCACCACACATGTCAAAATAACTTTCTCTGAAAGCCCAAAAAACAGGACGAGTAATAATTCACAGCCAGCAAATGGACGCTCTAATTGAACGTCTACTCGTGGGAGGATGTTTTTAAAAGAGCGTATCAGATGAGGCAACTTCTCTGTGCATGTTGCCGTGCAGCTTGTATCTGGGCCTGTTGGGCATTGCAGAGATATTTGTTTTTCTTTGTAGCCTCATTTCAAACTGCATAAATCAGCCGGTTTGCATTTAAAGCTGCAGAGTGAATCAAATGTGGGGAAACAGAGACTCTCAGTGGCCAAAGGGTGTCACTGCAGTGGGTGTTTCACAGCTTCAAGCAGAGTGAACTGTGATGGGGACAGTAGCAGGGTGGTGGTTTGTGTCCTTAGTCCCCGACCACATGTTGCCCACCTGAAGGACGGTGGACAAGCTGACTGTTCACTTCCAGAGCTGCAGGAGGAGACGTGGAGGAGGTCACTGTCTGTCTCCAACATGGCCGGAGTCGCATACGTCCCTGGACAAAGCTGAAGGTACAAAAAAAATGTATGAACTAAAGTCAGGCTGCAGGCTAATTCATCTGTCCTTTAATCAAACCTGTTAAAGATCATATAATAATATTAGCAGCTGTTTTAAAGATGGCCGACATGACAACGCCCCAAAGTGAAGCCAAAATGTCTGAACCTCCACCTGGTGCTGCAGTGAACCTCGTCAGTGTTAGTTAATAACGTAATGATGTACGTTATCACGGGTTGAAGCATCGTGATTGAGCCACCTCTCAAGGTACCCCCCCCCCATTTCCCATCCACTAACATGGGGCAGGCAGGGTCTTTGACCAGTACTGCAGCCAGCCACCAGGTGGCGATGGAGACCTCTGGTAGGGGCCTGTCACGTCGTCCATCTTTATTTTCAGTCTGAGAAAGTAATGACGTCACCAGTGTTCAAGATGTAAGGTGAGAACAGAACAACACATTCAGGTGAACGTGGAATTAAACCCAACACAGAAACCTCTGCTCCGTGAAGAGCGATGAAATATCAACATGAATTAACACATGTTGAGAGGAAGGAACACTTTGATGTTTCATTATTTCGTATTAGTCAATATTTTATTATCTAAAAAATTAATAAAATAAAAAGCCTAAGAGCCAGGATGTGCGTACTCCATGGCTACAGGGGTCAGGATTCAAAGTCAAAATGTATTTATTATTATTAACTAGAAATGAAAACCCTGAAATACCTTAAATAAACTGTTGCTGGAGTTGGAATAACTTCAAGCTACAGTGTGTAGAGAGGTGAACTGTAAAGGACACATGAGTGGAGAGATGAGTGGAGTCAGATTTTGTGCAAGTCAAATTTCGATCGTTATAAGACGAATGATCTTGGTGCAGAAGGAGGAACAGGACGGACAAGACATTGAAACAGCTTCATTCCACGGTTTTACTCTCTATTGTCTCGTCAAGGGTTTGCCCACAGAGGATGGACGCACACAAAGCTCCAGGCAGCAATAGAAGATGTTTCACCAACACAAGACAGGATTTCAGGGAGAATCATTTGAGCTCCGTCCTCAACAGGACAAACTATCTGGACGAATCAGGTCTGAGCATCTCAGCTGTCTCCGTGAAGCTTCGTCCCTCTAGAGGCTTGGAAGGCCTCGAGGTGTCCACCCAGTGGGTTCAAGGAACCGGCCTCCTGAGGACTCTGCTGAGCGAGAAGCAGGACGCCATGACGGCTTCAAGGATCCAGGAGGCCTCGAAAGACCTCAGAGTCTCCGAGGAGGACGAGGAGAGGAAGCCTCACAGACACAAACTCGTCCAGATCTGTAAAGAATAGAATTTTGTGTTTGAAGAGTCCTGCGTCACATTAGTCAGCCCTTCAGTTTCCAGTCTCCTGTTCTACAAGAGGGTGGGGGGGGGGGGGGGGGAACTGGAGCTGAAATAGATACACGTAATAATCTGTGGCCACAGGGTGGTGCTGCTGTGCTGCATAATTCATAACAGCAGCTCCTATAGTTTGAAGCCATTTGTCTTATTTTGTTGACAATAATAAAAGTGCATCTCAGCAACTAATTTGATTCACAAATAATATTTCTAGAAATGTATTAATATTCTGTTGATAAAGATTTTAATCGAAACACATTCTCCTGTGATGTTTCTTTGTCTCGGCTTCTGCAGCTTTGTTCACGTCTGGATCAATAATCATTCTCTTTCAACACCAGGTCTTAATCCAAACAAGTTTCTCACAGCAGCAGAGATGAATCTTCATTAACCTCCTCACATCTTAATTCAAAACAGATACTCTTCTGATTAAAAACCAAACTGAGAGACGCCAAGCTGTCGTTCCTGTTGATTCTGTCGTCCAGACATTCACTCCATCATCATCACATGGGTTCAACTTTTATTTTGATTGTATATTTTGTGGCAGAGTGACAAAAGAAAAACAGATGCCCTCCCGTGGAGAATATCAAGTTTAACAAAACTGCAGTATTAGTGTGTTGTGTATTTAACCAAGATCAACAACTTTAACTATTTGTGATGTCAGATTTAGAAATAATTGAATATAAAGAGAATAAGATAAAAGTGCAAAAACATCCTGATGCCAGAAGGAATAATATTAATACTAATAATTGAATAACTTGAACATTTGTTTTCAGGCTTTTGTTGCTTATTTTATTTATTTTCTTTTAATCAGAATCCTGCACCGTCAGTGGACAGTAGGGGGCGATGTGACACTTTCAGACACATAATGGACTATTTAGAAAATGAGACACTGTAGATGCCACAGCTTTGCTCACTGAGGCAATTACGGCGGCTGGGTTTGGCGAGCAGGCTGCAGATTGGCAGACAAATGATGCCAGTTGGATGTCCCAAAACACACACACACACACACAATCACACACACACACACACACACACACACACACACACACAGGGAGAGATGTAATGTGTGAAGCTGCTCAGTAAAATCATGCTTTTTTTGATTATTCAAATGAGCTCGTCCGCAGCCTTGATAATTGATTCATTAGGTTTAAAAAAAAAAAATAATCCTCCTAATGAAAAACACAAAACAAACTGGTCTCATCTCGCCCTGGGTTGTTACCATAGGAACGCAGTGGGAGAGGTTAGCGAGCTGCAGCACTGGTTGTTATGGGAGGCTCTGGAGCACAATGGAAACATCCAATAGGACGGAGGAAGGCCCCTCTTCCCCTCTCGTCCTCAACCATCAGCCATGTTTTTACTGGGGGGGGTGGTTAAAGCAGAGGAGAGGGTCAACAAGCAGGAAGCATGAATTATTTCTCTCAGCTCCGGCCCCTCCATTACGTCCCCTCTCACTGCGTCTCCTCATTATGCATGAAGTATAATTAGGTAATTGCGTTTTGAATATATTAAGCGCGAGTGACTTTCATGATGGAGGTCAAAAACAGCGGTAGGCATCTTCACCAGACTCTGCTGGGGATCAAACCTGTGACTGGACCACAAATTAATATCTGAGCGAGTATCCCGGGGCCCGAAAGCTCGGAAGGCCCCCCCCCCCCCCCCCCCCCTGAGCGTTTACTTGTGCGTTCATGTGCAGGCTCGTAAATATTTGAGGTCAGAGGTCAGGCGGACGAGCAACAAGCCTCTGCGTCTTTTTCACAGTGAGGAATGAGGCTGCTGGTGATGGATGGCCTTCCTGAGGCGACGTGTGTGTGTGTGTGTGTGTGTGTGTGTGTGCGTATGTGTGTGTGTGTGTGTGTGTGTGTGTGTGTGTGTGTGGTGTAGTAACAAATTGCCTCTTAATGATTCTTCTCACAGATCATCACCCGGGACGCGAGAGGGGAAAGTGATGAGGGATACGTGTCCTGCTCCCCCCCGCCCCCCCGCTGCTCAGCCTAAATGTTGTATGGGTATTAAGCAGGTGTGATGGAAGAGACTTGTAGGAGAGATTGGGAGCATCCTGCTTTCAGACGTGCTTTGGACAATTTTTCAATCTATCCTAACTTTTTTTGAATCTTTTTTGCAAGATAGCAATTCTAGTATAGAGACAGTCAAACTGGTTCACGAGCGTCTGCTTCTCCTCCGAAATATCAAATGAAGGATTTCGCTGCCCGGTGGGAGCGCCTCTCAATTTCATCCCCTCGTCTCTCAGCTCCATTAACTGACAAAAGACACCACAGAGGGACACACACATTTCACCACGTGGCATCGGATGATTCGTAGAAACTAGGCCTGTGTGAGTTGTGTGGAAGCGCCGCTGTGATTTAATGGTCCGGTCGGAGTTGAACCCGGTATCAGCATCACATCCCCTCCAGACGTTCTGTACCGACCGTGATAGAGAAACACCAGACTGCTGCTGATAAACATTATGTGAAAATCACGAGGTTTACTTCAGCTCAGCCGTTCTACTGTGTGGCAAACAGGAACAATCCCAAAAAACATCCAGCTCCCTTGACAATGGAGGGATTTACATAATTACAACAGGAGCCAATCACATAAACTGAATCCCTTTGTTATTCACGGCTTCAGGCTTCATCTGTGTTTTTTAGTTTTTGTCTGGACCAGTCTGGCAAAGAGAGGAGGCACAGATGAGGAGGACAGACGTGACAACATGTGAGAAAAGGTTGTGAATACATTAGCAGGACATGTCGGCCGCGGGTGTGTGTGTGTGTGTGTGTGTGTGTGTGTGTGTGTCTGTGTGTGTGATGAGTGCATTTATATGCTGTCAGTGTCAGAAATCAGCAGCGTGGTGAAGATGAATGACACCAGAGTGAAATGGAAATGTTGAAGCAAAGGACCAAACCATGTCCACAGTCCACTGTAGAGACATTGAGAATCAGAGGGTCAGAGATAAATATAAACCATAATGCACCATGCAAAACGTACATGTGTTGATAAAATGTAAATATATGAAAGGACCATTACATTTTAAACTCAAGCCATTTTCAGACGTGTACTCTTGAGGAGGCGGGACCTGGCGTTTATATCTGCACGTATAAATCACGTGGTTTTGTTTGCAGCGCTTGCTTCGGCCCTTTGACGGCGTCTTTCACGTGCATGGCTCCTCTTTTTCATCCTGAGATATTTGTCTCCTTCCAATTCCGCGTCCATCATCACCACGTGCACTCGCTCGATGTGAATTTTCCAAACATTTCACTCGAGGGGCTGGCAGGGAAAGTAGCGGGAAATGTCTCTTGAGCTTTCTCACGTGCTGCCCCTCTGGAATATGTTCCGGAAACTGTGCGGACTCCAGTGCACGTGTGGAAGCAGCTCTGATCACATACAGTGTAAGAGGTCGCACACGTCTTTTCATTCGTTCCAAAGCACTTAGACACAACGTCTCCTCCTCTCCAAACCATAAAGAAAGCCACACTCCTCAGAGGCCCGGCCTCATCCCTGCTACCAAACCTCAGAGCGGGAGAGAGCACCCGGATTTCATTAGCCCGACTCGAGTCTCTAAAGTCTCCTGGAAATGTCAACGGAATCATCAAAGGAGCCGTCTCCTTCATAAAGCTCTGATCAAAGACATTCCCAACATACTGCGACTTCTATATTGTTTCGCTCTCGGGCAGAAACGTCTACATCTGCATGACATTAATGGTTTTATGGCGGTTTCATAAGTGGAGGCAGACTGAAACCGGGGAGAGACAAGTGACATTTCCCTCCCGCCAGCTACGCCCTCGGCCCTCCACTCCGTGCTGCACTGGGAATGTGTCACTGTGCTGTGTGTGTGAGCTCACCCTGGTTTAACTGGGAGCTCCCCTTTGTTTGCTCAGGCTGACTCCATCATATGTGAAGCCACTTTCTCTGCATTAACCACCTCTGCAAGATATCAGGTCTATTTGTTCACTGCCCCGAACTGAGCCGCTGATCTCATCAGTCTCAGGAGAGAGAGAGATGGATGGATGGATGGATAGATAGAAAAATGGATAGATGGAAAGATGGATAGATATTAGATAGTTAGATAGATAGATAGATAGATAGATAGATAGATAGATAGATAGATAGATAGATAGATAGATAGATAGATAGATAGATAGATAGATAGATGGATGGATAGATGGAAAGATGGATAGATAGATAGATAGATAGATAGATAGATAGATAGATAGATAGATAGATAGATAGATAGATAGATAGATAGATAGATAGATAGATAGATAGATGGATAGATGGATAGATAGATAGACAGATAGATGGATAGATGGATAGATAGATAGATAGATAGATAGATAGATGGATGCTTCTTTGTCCTGTGTAGTGTGTGAGTGAGCAGGATTATAAGACAAAGTATGATTTATTCACTACGCTTCCTCTCATATAAATCTCAGGTGACACATCATCTCATTAGAACCATTCCCTCTCAGTGTGATGTTTTTATGTGTTACGTTGTATCACACACACACACCTCCAGCCCGACGGCCCTCGACCCACCAGCCCCGTGCACAGCAGGCCCCTCCGACCTCAGGCCGCCTCACTACATCAAACAAACGATGGAATGAGCTTTCTCACAAGACCACAAAATCACCCCCCCCCGACACCACCCCCGGTCGCTCGAAGCAAGCCCAACACTTTCCTCTTGGAACACGTCCTCAGCTTCAGTCGATAGGTCACAGCCCGTCGCTGCTGGAGGAGGGTCAGTGTTCCTCTGTTTGATTTCCATCCTCGGGCCAATGTTCCTCTCTGGGATGTCCCGACCTTTAAAATAAACATGGGGGATTTTTTGCTGTTCTTGCAGATATACACAAACTCACACAGGCGCTGACACTGTGGTGCCTCCACCGGTTTGGGCAGCGTTTTGGTTTTCGAGCTCGCCACACCAGGCAATCGTCGCCATGCCTGCTGCCGCTGTTTGCCAGGCCACAGCGTGGAGCCCTGCCCGTGGGCGGGGGGGCAGGCTGAGCCCAGGCATCATCATGAACTGTGCTGACACAGAGAAGAGGAGTCAGAGCTGTTAGGAAGCTCAGTAGGGCTCTGATCTCACTGTGAGGAACCCGATGATCTAAAAGTCTCAACAGAAAGAAACACACAGGAATCACTGTAAAAGTTCTAAATCTTTTATTCCAACACCGTCTGGATTTAAAACTTTTTGGAACCAGAAAAATTCAGATTTTGGGGTTTTTGGACTGCAGTGGGTTTGTTGGACTGTTAATAGTTAACATCAGGCTGTACATAGCCCATCACGGCCCTGTAGAGGCTCTCAATCCTCCCATCAGCCTCGTCTGGCACTCTCACGTACAGTCTGCTGGAGAGTTAGCACATATAGGCCCTGCTATATGGGCCAGAGAGATGGCCTGATTGTTAGCAGGCTATATTTAGCCTGAGTATGAGGACTCTGAGGAGGTTAGCTCAGCGTGGATGCAGATCGAGGGCTTATCGAAAGTGTCGGAGCCAGAAACCTTCATCAGCAAATCAAATGTGTCAGAAACGAAGCCATAAGGTCATCTAGAGGTCATGTGAGCTTCGATCTTTGAGGTTTAACGACCAATATATCATCAGGGACCTCCACCGCCCTCATCAGCATTACGGGCTTCGTCTTCAATTGTCTTCATGATGATTTAAAACTGCCTCTTGTAAATTCAGGTTGTAAATTCAGAGAGGAGCTGGGACACAGCAGCAAGTGGGCCGGTCACCTGAAAGCCCCATAAGAGCTCATCAAGCCCTTCCTGTCGTGTCAGCGTTAATCTGAGTGCACGCTTCAGCCCCGACATTAAACTCCCCGCTGCGCATATGGAGCCGCTCATTTGTCACTGGAGCTGGATGACACTACAGGCTGTTTGGTGGCTGTCAGCCCCATCACCACCTCACGTGTCACACACACAAACTCACACCATCTCTGCATCGCTCCTGTGATGGGTTCCCAGTCATCGGAGTGGCTGCGGTAGGTCCGCACTCGCTCGTGTAATAAAACAAAGCCACATCCGTGCACAGCAGCCGCACACTTCCCCTGGGGAGGGATCACAGCAGCCGCCGGTTTGGATCCCAGACGGCAGGAGTGAAGCTCTGACTTCACCAGTTACCTCTTTTTTCCAAGATGAAACGAGACTATAAATAAAGTGAATTCTCAAAAAGTGCAATAATGACACAATCACACCAGTTGGGATACTTTGGCTTCACTTCTGTACAGTGGGAGGAAGTGGAGACGCGTCGGCCATCTTTATTTACAGTCTCATGATCAGGACAGGTACAGAAACATATGCAGATATATTTAATGATCTTTTCACAGTTGTCATTTAATGATTTGTTCCCGTCTTGTAACTGACAGATATGATTACTGTCCCGTCATGTGGTTTCTCTTAACAAGCTGTTAATGAAGACAGAATTGTATGCACCATTACTCCCTAAACACACACACACACACACAGACACACAAACACCCACACACACGCCCCAAACTTCCCTGAAGAATCAGGTCATCACAGGAATGATTCATCCTTCAATCTATGAAGCCCACACACACACACACACACACACACACACACTGAACACATCCACTGTGTCTCATTACATCAGTGTGTGTGTATCCATGCCTGAACAGACCTAATGACTGACTGGAGACACTTGACTGACTTACTGTACTCTGTCATACGTGTCATTGCCCTCCTCCTCCTGATATCAGTCTTAGTTTTCCTATTGGGAATGGCCACGCGTGATCCCCCCCCCCCCCCCCCCCAGTGTGTGTGCCGTGCCCTCGCTGCCCCGCAGTGTATTCAGTGGAGGATATTAGGCTAATGGTTTATTAAAGGGAAATGTCATGTGTTAGTGAGCTGGGGGGAAGTGGGGGTTCGAAGCTCATTAGGATTCATTAGGGGGTTCCAGTCAGTTACCACGTTTCATGCACTAGAAAGCCCAGAATGTAAGAAGGACTCTTTTTGATTTGATGAGCTGTCCTGGCAGCTTTACCTGTGAAAGGATCCTGGCTCTGCTGCTCCGCGCTCACATCTCATCTGATGAAATGTTGCTGTAGAAAAACCAGGTGACTCATAAAGTGTTTGGTAAAACAGTGAACTCCCATGAGATGTTTGGACACTGGGACCTTGGATGTGTTACTCAGATTTATTGCAAGTAGAGATTAAAAGGAGTGTCACTGAAATTCATCCCAGATTAAATAAGTGTTAGACTTATTGTTCATGTTAAACTTCTCCGTCACTGTGAACGAAGCGAGAGGAGAACAGGATGAACCGGAGAAACGACTCCTCAAGACGCTTTTACTGCTGAAAGGAATTTTGGAAATATTCCCAGATGTGTTCAGTGATGTTCCCGTCCACATTGCATATTTATTATATTAGATCCCATTCATCAGGCAGACAAAATGTTCTTCACATTGACGTGACTGAACTCCAAATATAGCCACGAAACCAAAGTGATGTCATAACTACAGGGTTTTATTGTGAAATTGTGGAAGATTCAATGAAAAATCTGTAGAGATCTTTTATCTGAATCTCAGTGGTTGATCTTGGATTTCTAAATTAAATTCTCTTCAGGATCATTAATCTGCTTGTACCTGTATATTCACACACGTATGTCATTAAGGGTCAGTCACTATATCCAAGCTGTTGTGAAATAACATCCCTCCCTGTTCTGGAGTCCTTTCAGACTGCAGCCCCCCCGCTGCTGTGAGCCTGGAGATCAAGGCCGAGGGCTGAGGTAGTTAGGCAGAAAGCTACGAGTGGGCCAGCAGCTCTCCGACATCCCCTGTTCAACAAAATGTATTTTATTTTACAGACGAGCTTTGAAGATTTCATTTAAGCCCTTAGCCCAAATGCCAAAGCCGGGACACGGTGGACGGTCCCGTTAAAAGGCTTTTTTTTATAAGATGGCCGCAGATTAGCTTCATATGACAGTGATTGAAAGGCTATTTATTCAAATAGGAAAACTAAGACTGATATCAAGAATTGTGTTGAAATGTATAGCAGGGCCAAGGCAGTGTGTCAATATACAGTTCATCTATTGCTGTTGCTGTGTTTCCCTGATCTGCCCTTGATTTCCCAGCCGCGGTGACTAACCGTCGAGGAAACCCCTCTCCAAGAGAAACAGCCGAGCGTGTGCTGCTTCTGCCCGAGCAGTAAATGTCAGCGCCCCGCTGATTGAATGCACGGCGACAGAGATAACTGTAGGGCAGCGTGCCGTCAGGATGGGGGGGCAGAGACCCAGTGACCTAGACTCGTCACACACCTCCAGCACTGCCGGCCTGCTGGCTAAAAGCAAACCTCCCCGGACCTGTGGTCAAATTCGACGCTTCCATTGCTCATTTTTAATCATCTTCTGACCTGTTTGACAAATTGGCTCCACGCAATTGCAGAATGTTTCTGGAAATTGCTGCAGCAACAAGGCAGAGGAGGAATCGTGTGCACCGGTGCGTGAACCAGACCTGAACTGTTCCAGATAGCAGTGGGTCACTCCACAGGAATTCAAATTTATCACTGGAAACTACAGTATTGCTCCACTTCAGATTATTTATATCCATTCCTTTGTTCTCCTATGACGGCAAAGTTATCTAGTAGCAATCTCATACAGTATATGCGCTTTAAATTGATCATTTCATTCAAATGTACATTAATCCATAAATATGTTCACCTCCACAGTTGTTACATACATTCACCAGAGGTACAACAAAGATCCCTGACGTTCCAAGGGCATCTCTTTGTCATTGAGTTGTGTGTGTGAGCCGGTGAAGGTGGTAGGAAGCGGCACATGCGGTGAAGAGAATCCCAAAGGAAACATAAAGAACTCGAGCTCATCGACGTTTCAGTCAAGGACGCCACAGAAGCACCTCTCACACACAGCTGATGCTACACAACTATGTGTTGTGTTGACCCACTTTATTCTCTGCAGTGAAAAAGCTTCTAAAGGGAAAATATAAGTGTAGAGTGTGTGAGACAAGGGTTTTGGTGTGAGGAGATAAATTTAAAACATCTACAGGATGTTGACAGCACCATGTGACCAGAAACAGGTGGTGGTCCTATTTCTATCCTGGGAACTGTGTCCAGTATATGTGCTTGTCTGTCAACACCATCACAGGAATACCAGTTTAATGTGTCCATGTTGGTTTGTTTTTATGTTGTCTAAGAGGTGTGGAACCAATTCCTTTTGTTTCCACCCCCCTGCGGGTGTTCCTGCAGCATTGTGGGAAATGTAGGAAATCTCCTGACTGAATCTTTACAGGCCGATTGTAATGCATCAGTAAATAGGTGGACGTTTTCCCCTTTGAGATTTTCCTGCACTGTGTCAATCTGCAGACTCTCACTTTGGCCCAAATGTGTGGCTGCACCCAAGTGAGACTGGCAGTGCTGCAGGCTATGCACACACTCACACTCACACTCACACACAGACACACACATAGAGAGAGAGAGAGGCAGTCAGACTGAATAAAATGAGGGAAGAGCTCAGGCATAATGTGGAAACACCTCATGTAATGTGGATGCACTCTCTCCTGCAGCTTGTTCAGTATCAACGAACAACATCTACTTGTACTTAAAGATCATTAACACGATTAACCACATGCACGCGATAAATGCACAAAGTGATCTGCAGGTAAAAGCTGCACAATCTGCCTGTTTCAGCCAGAATTTGAATGAGGTCAAATGCATATGGTACAGAGATAGCAGCCAGATAGGCAGAGCCGTGGTGTGTAAAACCCCCCCGGCCCCTTCTCTCCTGGCAGTTCTGTGTCCTGGAGGCAGAGCTCCCACACAACAGACGGGACTCCCAGCACACAGCCTGCAGGGTGGAGCTGTCTCACTGTGGGGACACTGCCAGCTACACCCACAGTCCACTCACTCTGTCGCGGGGGGGGGGGGGAGCTGATGCGGAACGCCGTTGTTCTCATGATGTTAGAGGTGAGGCTGCGTTGGGGATGGATCCTGGAGGCTGAGAGAGGAGGCCTGAGGAGCAGGGAGGTTCCTGTTCACACTCAAAATGCAGAAAGATGATTGTCGCGAATCATCAACTCCACAGGGAAATGCAGTCTCTATTCCCCCCCCCCCCCTTTGTCTGTATCTTCTCGTGAGGAGGGAAATGTGTATGATACACAGGGAGAGATGATAATAAGCTGCACTGCTTTATCATCCTGGGATCACAGGTGAGTTACAGGAGCATCGGTCGGGTCTCTATTGTGCTAAAACCAGCAGTCAATCAGCAGCATTACAACATTCCTCTTCTTTATTCTTCTTCTTCTTTATTCTTCTATGAATAAAACATAGTTCACAAGTGATTGAGAAACTCTTCCTTCTCCAGGCTTTGTTTCATCCTCCTCCATGTTGGTTGAAGTTCTCTCACCCATGAGAAACACAGGAGTTGTGAGTGTTCATTAGGCACAGAAATATCAGTGACATATTTCTACCACTGCCACTAATAGATGCAGATGTATTTATAAAATAGTCCTTTCCATCTATATTTACTGTTATTCCTCCTATTGTTATACTGCATATTTATACATAAGATAGAGGAAGATGCCCCAAATTAAAAGTTTTAGTGTAATGTACATAACCTGACCCAGCTCAGATGATATAAATACACAGTAGTTCTATTAAATCCAATAATAAGCAAAAGCTTTAGGTGTTTATTACTACATCTAGTGTCATTTTAATTTGTGCTTATACAGATGTTATAATTTAACAGGAAAATAAATCAAGACTCTGAATTTTCCTTTTTATTTTATAACGTTACTTTGCTTTATTTGACAGAGAAGTGTTGGGTCTGTAGGGGGCGCCATGGTGGAGGGCAGCAGGAGGATCTTCATCCAGAGGAGGGGGAGGAGGAGGCCGCGGCCATTGGCTGCTGAAGCTTATATATACAGGGGAATGGCTCCACCGGCTCAGAGCAGGACGAGACACCGGGAGGAGCAGCAGCTGAGAACCGGACAGGCACCGTGAACACCACATCTGGACCAATCAGGACCAATCAGGACCGGACTCCTGTTATTATTATTTCTTTTATAGTTATTGCCTTTTTTCTACACTTTTTCCCGATTGAAATCAATGAAGGAGAGACGCTCGTGTCAGAAGCAATCTCTCAAATCCAGCATGGATCCCAGTCACAGCGTGAAGTGTAAGATAGTGGTGGTGGGAGACAGCCAGTGCGGGAAGACCGCGCTGCTTCACGTGTTCGCCAAGGACTGTTTCCCGGAGGTGAGACCCCTGCACCCAGCACACCCACACTACACCCAGTATCCTGCACCCAGCACACCCACACTACACCCAGTATCCTGCACCCAGCACACCCACACTACACCCTGCACCCAGCACACCCACACCACTGCCTGCACCCAGTATCCTGCACCCAGCACACCCACACTACACCCTGCACCCAGCATCCTGCACCCAGCACACCCACACCACTGCCTGCACCCAGTATCCTGCACCAGCACACCCAGCAGTCCCACACTACAGCCTGCACACTCACCCTAATCCACCCTACCCCTAAACCCTACACCCAGCACACCCCCTCTACACCCTAACCCACCCCACACCCTACTCACCCTCACCCTACACACCAGTGACCTTGCTGCATATAAACCTGATTTTAATGGTACATATAGTCACATGATCAGATGGTGCTTTTATGTGTCAGATGCTTCAGTAATGAAGATGCATGCATGCCCAATAGTGGAAGCAGAGCTGTAGTATTGTGTTAGTTTGGGTTAGGGTTAATTATAACAGGAATAAAAGCAGTGTTGTATTACTCTGCATGTGACCTCTCATTTTAGACATTAAAAGCATAATCTGACGTCTAAACACTTCATTTCCCACAACCCATTGCTCTCTGTCCCCGTGTCCCCTGCAGAGCTATGTCCCCACAGTGTTTGAGAACTACACGGCCAGTTTCGAGATCGACACGCAGAGGATCGAGCTCAGCCTGTGGGACACCTCAGGTAAAAAATCACACTGTGCAATGTGTCACCCCCCCCCCCTGCCTGCCTGCTCCATGCTATGTGTGTGTGTGTCTGTATGTGTGTGTCCCCGGAGATCAGTCCAGGGTGAAGTGTCCAGACCTGTTCAAGCGGGTAGCTCTCTTGCACAGCCCCTCTGTGGACATGCAAACAGCTGATAACGTGTCAAACCTCCAGAGGCCCGATTCAGGAGCAGGGCTGCGTTTATGAATAATGAAATTAATCTGTGACCCATTTTTAATCAATAAAGCTGGGTTAATCCTCTCTCCTGGTCGGAGGGTGCTGTTGCTACACACCAGGCACACTTCCCCTCAGATTAGGTACAGGCCTCACCTTTCACCCACATGGAAAGGTTGTGTTGTCTCCCAGCGATCCCAGAAATGCAGGAGAGGGATGGATTTCATATGAATTCTTCCCAGCTGAGGGAAACAGAGCTAATGATAGAGGCTGCGCATGTTCATGTTCTCACATCTGGAGAACACTCACTGTTTCCTCACTGCGATTTTTGGGAAAGTTTTGTTGTGCAACACGTGGACTGGAACTCCATTTTTTTTTTTTGTAATCGCTTGGTGGTTGGACTTTGGGTTCAAACCAGCTGCTGCTTCCCCCGTGTGTGTGAGTGTGAGTGTGTGTGTGTGTGTGTGTGTAAACAACCCATTTTCCCATCCATCAATGCCTGAGCAGTGAATAGCACAGCAGTCAGTCAGGCGTGAGTGAGGCGTATGTTGTGTGTGTGTGTGTGTGTGTGTCGTGGGTGCGATGGGTGGAGACAAGCCGGCAGCCAGCTGTTGCAAGTCTCTGGCCTGGAATTCCTCAGCGATGTTGGAGTTTGAATGACGAGCTTTCTCGCGTGCCAGGATCAGCAGGACACATTTTTAATTCCTCCTCCCAAAGGAGAAACACGCTACACAATCCATTTACACATTCTGATTCCACACGATCACATCAAGGACCTTGAGGTTTGATTTCTTGGCCTTTTTGCCCAGTTTCAAGAGGAAATGAAAATAAATGCGTCAGCAGATAGAAATTCATTTCCAGGCTCGGTAACACTACCAGCAAAAGCAAAACAAGGAGCTCCGGTTTCAAATTCCTTCACCCCGACACCGTGTGTGTGTGTGTGTGTCTGTGTGTGTGGTGGAAAGTGGAAGAAATGAGAACCGGCCAGAGTGAGAATTATGTTTATATTGTGCTGTGTTGGCAGACCGCCTGCAGCCCTTTTTCCTTTTTCTCTTTATGCTTCATAAAACAGCGATGGTGGTGGGTGAGGGGGGGGGGGGGGTTGTGGTTCCTATTAGATCAGTGGGACTGAGATGGAGCCAAGTCCCTCCACACCCACCTTCAATCCTAACCCCCCACTCACACTCACACAGACACACCCAACAACTGATTGATACAGCTTTCAGCATGACCAGTCCCTTTGTAGAGACGACCATCGACCTTATCTCCTGAGGTGTGCAGGAGAGGTGTGTGTGTGTGTGTCTGTGTGACCCCAGCATGCACTCGGACAAAGACCAGGACGCAGCCATGAAGACAAACACTAGCCTGCCATCCCCCTCCCTGACGCACACCTACAGACACTGTGGTGGTCTTTGTTCTGCAGTGACGAGTGGCCTAATGAGCAGCCTCGTGTGTGTGTCTGTGTGTGTGTTAAAAGGGAGGGTGGTGAGAGTAATTCAGGTCATTAAGGTAAATGCCTGCCAGTTGTGTTCCTGTCCATTTGGTCCCCGGGCCCCACCCTGCTTGGCCCTGCTTCCCAGCCCTCGGGGTGGGATCCACCGGGGTCCGGGCCGCAGCCTTTGATGCTTCACACTTCATTCGCCGGCACAGGAAGCGGGTTTATGTTGTCCGCCCGCCTGCCTGCACGTCTGAATGAGCCGCAGAGGTGTGTGTGTTTGTGTGTCTGTGTGTGTGTGAGATTCAAACCGGAGGGTAGGAAGATGGCAAAGGTAAACAGAACAATCCCTTTGGCTCGGCGCCTGCCTGAGGCCTCTTCCACAGGAGAAAAGAGGGAAGATGCACCTCAGAACCTTTTTAAGAAGGAAGCTCAGGCAGACTATTTTCTTTTTTCAGTATTTCATTTAAAAAATGTTAGAAAATGACAAATTATACACATCACTACTTCGTTGAGTCTGCGCTAATGTCTTTAAATTGCTTCTCCAACACTTAAAAGAGCCCAGACACAAAGATATTTAATTAACAATGCTGTAAAACAGAGCATCCACAGCCTAGCATTTAAGAAACTGCATCTATAACCAGTTCTAAGTACTTCTTATTTATACATTTATTACAACTTATAGATTCTTACACTGGTTTGAGTTGATTTGTAGCTGTTCACGCACCAGTTCCTAACTGTCTCAGCTGTTTTGGTGCATTTATCACCAGCTTCACTTTGTGGGTGCAGAGTCAACTGTGGATTAGAGCATCTTTCAATAGCTGATTTAATATAGCTGTTGTAGTCTGGGTCCAGCAGGTTGTTGTTCATACTGCACATTCTGCTGGAAATGTTTTCTTCCTTCAGAAATCATCAGTCTATGATGTTTGTTCCAACCCTCTTTGGAAATGTTCCAGAGCCAGAACAAGTGAGCGCTGTAATCAAATCTCAACCACAGGATCTCAGGCAGCTTCACATCTCTTTCTCCCAAACGAAAAGACGTGTGTGCTAAACCCCATGGATCTCATTTTATGATATTTATCCCAGGGAACCTCATGGGATCGGTTTTTATTTACCTCTGCACACGAGAAGACGACCTACTTTTGAAAAGAGGACTCAGATAAAAGAGTTTTAAAGGAGGACACGTAATGAGCGTCCCAGATCACTTCCCTGTGTCGTCTCCAGTTATGAGAGTTGGTCGAGCTCCTCTGCTGCTCCCACACTGCGTGCCCCCTTCATTCCTGTGTCGGCGGCCATTGTTGCGTTGGATCACATTTCTGGGCCCTGCGAAGTGGAGCCGCATGTCTGGCATTCCTCAGACTAAAGGTTTCTACTTCCTCCACCACAAAGACCCCTATTGTACGCAGCGCGCCCTAGATCCTCAGTGGAGAGAGAGAGAGGCGCGGCCTGGTTCACTGAAGCCCCCTACCTCGCTTCCAGGGGGAAATTGAATCACGGCGGAGCGGAGTGCTGGTGATACAGCGTACGTGCTGAAGGACAGAGGAATCCAGGGAGGGATTAATGGGCTTCCTGTCTGCTAATGTCATGGAAGGACTGTGTGATGTTGCATATTTAAAATCCAGCCGGTCCTTTGAGTGGAAGCATGTGACTCCTCTGCCTGACTTTCACCTGCTCATCCTGTTTGGACGTGTTGAACTTCATTCATGGAGTCGGCCCTGACTCCCTTTGTGGTTCATGTGGCTGTGAAGCTTGTTTGGGTGAATCTCTGTTGAGCTTTGGGTTAATTCAGGTTGATCTGAGTGGTGGTTGTCCTCTCTTATTCCACACAACACAAATATCTATTATCCAATATGGCAGCTTCATAGCTTCTCTGTATAAACTCCACGGTCATATCACACAACCCGAAGCATCTTCAGTTACCTGACAGTTACCACAGCAACAACCGAAGACATCAGTTAATGTTATTCCAGTTTAAACCAGTTCAGTTTGTGTGGAACACTTCTGACTGGTCCTAGGTTATATATTGAAGCTCCGTGGACGTGCCTGTCGCTGTGTGTTGTTTCCACAGGTGTCCCTGAAGGCTTAATGCCTGTCCACACACACACACACACACACATGCTCAGCGCCCCTCAGCTCAGCAATGTTAGCTATGCAGTAAATCAGCGCGGCTGCAGACCTGTTGCCATACCTCCAGTCTGTCGGCTGCAGCTGGCGTTCCTCAGGGCCGCATGTGTCGGTGTGAGATAAAGAACCTTCTCATGTCCGCGAGCCGTTAATACGTGAAGGAAAGTGGGATGCCTCGAACATCGTGGAATACTTAAGAACTCCATCGCTCGCCGGCAACCGCAGGGAATTTCTCTTTTCTCTTATTTTTTTGGGCGGAAGTCAGGAAACATCTGGGAATTGTGAATTAATGAGTCGCATGGCATGAATAGAGCAGAATGTATTCTCCGACATGTTTCATGTATATTTATTCCATTCAGGGCTGCGTTTCATCCCAGCTGTTGTGGAAACCAGCCTGGAAAAGCACATTAACAAACCAGGAAGGAAGAAGGTTTATTTTTTTCCATCTTGGCAGAGCTTGGTATTTCATTGTCTCGTCCTTCAGCTGCTGTGAGAACGACACGAGCAGCGACTCTGTTTAAGAGAAGGGCGAGAGGCCTGGAGAGTGTGTGTCAGTGCGTTTAAAGGACAGAGAGGGAGGACAGGGTGTGTGTAGCTTTCCAGATATAGAGATCCTGTGGGAGAACAATGACGGGAGCTAATTAGATGACAGTCACCAGGTCTTTGTGTGTGGGGGGGTGTTAGCACTGGGATTTCCTCTTATCTTTCCAGGCGGCAGGAAGACGATCTCAAAGTGGCGTTTTTGTGACGCAGGGTTAATTCAGCTCTAAACAGGAGACGAGAATAAAAATGTCGACTATTAAAAAAAATCTCAGTACACTCCTCAATTTGCATTATTCTCCTGTTTATGTTGTGCAGCTTGAAGGGTTTTGCATAGATGCACTGAGAGGATTTGCTGCTATAAATACTTAAATCTCCCGGTAGATGCACAGGAATATTTCCGACTCGGAGACAAATCAACAACAAGACCTCACAGGCTGCAGCCGGCTCACTCTGAGACGTGCGTTTCCTCTCATTGGCTCGATTAATAACAATCAATTCATTGTAAAAATGTCAGCAGGGTTTTATTTTCCCTGTGATTGGTTCCAGGCAGCGAGGACTGTAAAGATCAAACATGGCACTGTGGTTGTGATCGGTCGAGAGACGGCCATAAAAATACATTCTTGCGGGTGACGGGGGGAACAGGGGGGGGGGGGGGGGTCCACATTCCAGCTCGCCCTGTGCTGCGTCTGCGAGAGCCGCTCAGCGTGGAGCCGGGAGGTTTAGGTGGTGTCACCTATCAGAGGGTTTCAAAGGGGTTTCCAAAGGGAGGGAGTGGAAGAGCGGCTGGGAAATGGCGAGCCCGTGCGTTCCCATGTGAAATGCATTATGTTTACATCAAGACATCATGATCACTTACTCTGTGTCGCTCCTGGCGTCCATACTTAACTGACTTTCAGTTTTTTGGAATGGTCATTAGCTGCAATCTGGCACCGAACAAAGCCGACCTGGCTTTTCGCTCTGCAAACTGGAGACCAGTTAACGGATCTGTCATAATAACCATAAGTAGACAGCTACACAAGAACTACCATTAAATATCCACTTTGGATATGAATATTAATTCTACTTTAAATGTGTAATTACTAGAATAATAAAGATGTAATTATATTTCACCATCACATAAAACAAGATGTAAGAAGCTCAGTTCATTAGTTTCTCAACTAGAACTGATTTATCCTGAAACGGTAGTCCTGCAGTTTGAAACTGTTGATTTGTGTTATAAGGACTTTGTTGTCACAGCGTTGTGTGTTGTGATGCCCTGACCTCACGGACAGTCCTGGTTCATGCACGTGGAACTTGTGATGATGCATGTAGATTTGGTTCAGATGTCTTTATGCAGGAGTGCTACATGCAAACAGGCTTGAGCCCGGCTCAGGCCTGGAAGGAAGCGTGGATCGTGTAAACGGTGTCGTCTCCCATCCAGACTGTTTAGATTAGGAGCATTCGAGCTCCGTGTGTGTGTGTGTTTGTGTGCGTTTTGTGTATGTGTGTGTGACATTGTGCATTCCTGGCCCTTCTCCACACTGTGTTTAGAGAAGACCTCCCAGGGGAACCTTCACTTCACCCCAAACAAAATTGTCCACATTCTTGGCAGCCGGTTGCGTGTGGTCAGCCTGTGCTCGTCATGTGATCTTGACTCACCTTGACATGACGCCAACCCCCCCCCCCCACCCCTCTTCTTCTCCGGAGATGTTTCCGTCTGCTGGGTTTGGGTGGTGGTGGGGGGGGGGAGATGGGCGTCGCCACTCACACATGGTCTCAATTTCTGAGGGGGGAGTCATTTCCTCGCTCTGAAGTTCTGCTTCTCCGCAGAGGATTTTCTTCAACATGTGATCTTGTCGCAGTCAGCATATTTGTTCCGACTGATGCTGTTTGTTTTGCTCGCCCGGTTGCTATGGATTGTTGAGGCGCTGCAGTAATTTAAGTCTCAGGAACGAGTTTGAAGAAATGATTTTCCCGTGTTCATGCATTCAGGGAATATCTTGTGGTCGGCGGTAGATTCTGTTGCTGCCCCTCATTTGAATAAAGGTATTTCCTGTTCAGACAAACCACAGAGTTTTAAATCTCCACGTTCCCAAGGCGAACATTTTCAAGTGCAAAGATCATTTCTACCTCCTTCCTTTTTAAAAGCTGAACACAGCAGCAAGTTGGCTTTTCAATACGTGGAAAGATGGGGACACATAAAAACACTTGTGACACAAATTGATCAATGTCCTCTGAAGTCAAGGTTTCTCCGACAAAGCCAATTGGATTTGGATAACTTCGTTGCCTGGACAGGAAACTAGTTCTTCGGATGTGTGTGGGAGCAAGTGAAGCTCGGTTAGGAGCAGAGCAGTGATTTCTACACGCAGGTCATTCCTCTCTAAGGATCAAGTGAATTATGAGGTCCTGTTGCATGGACTAGGGTGTGTATTAAATCCTGATGTTGCCTCTTTGTTTCAGGATCTCCGTACTACGACAACGTGAGGCCTCTCTCCTACCCGGACTCCGACGCCGTGCTCATCTGCTTCGACATCAGCCGCCCGGAAACCCTCGACAGCGTCATGAAGAAGGTTTGTAGCTCTTCACCGACTCCTTCATCCGACGAGCCGCTGGGGGAAGTCTCAGCCTTTAAGCTCCAAGCACTTTAAAGTCTGCTCACTTTGATTTCATCGGATGTGCCTACAAAGGGCCGTGTTGCATTTAACTGGATCAGGAGTTTAAGTCGACAGTTTAGATTTTTTCTTTTGGAGCCTTGGTCAGATCTTGTGATGTTGTAGTGTGACTAGTGGAAGGTCGCTGGGTTAAATCCTCGGGGCAGCTGGGAGAAGGAAGCTCTCCACTTCCTCAAACTCCTGCTGAGGTGTTTTTAAGCCACCAGTTACTCACATGAAGCCACTGGGCATCCGATGACTGAGGCGGTGGCTGTAACGACCACATGTCAGAAGCATGTACTGGTTTAAGGTTTTCTCAGGAGTCTCAGAAAACAGTTTATTTTAATTCTAAAAGCATTATTTTCTGAAGTTGAACAAACCTGGCATGTGCTCTGACAAACGTGGACACAGACGTCCATGAGATCGGACCATTCGGGTCATTCTTCATTTATTTAATAGATATCTTACATAATGTGATATATAATACATGTCTTACCAGGCTGACTGAATAAATGACTAGATGAAATGACAGGATCCGTCCCTGGCCTTATTTCTACAGCCTAAATGAGTCATATTTAAACAGAACTCATTTAAAAATACATAGATGAACATGTCCTGCAGCTTTATTTTGGGTCTAAATGTTAACGTCCTGTACAACACTTTTACACATTAGTAGTAATTTGGAATATCATTAACATATAAAAGACTTGTGATCGTTGTGTCAGTCAGAGGTCACGCCTCAAACAATGACTCTGCACATTAGCATCAGCGATGGTATTTATTTGGACTAAACAACTTCCTCTTTGGACGTCGCTCGAACTTGATCCGCTGACCAGCCAGTGAGTCCTGAGGCACGTGAGCCTCAGATTAAGACCCCTGGAGAAATGCCATCGATCACAGAGTGTTTATTGTTGTCAGGGAGGAAACGTGAGGATTATTTGTGGTTCCATTCCAGGGTTCAATGTGTGAGGGGGCTGCAGGAAGTGCCAGCTTTAACCTTTGGACTCGAGAAGGCGGGTGACGGGGGGGTTGGAACTTGTGCCAGGAACATTCTTTCTTAACACGGAATAACTTTGAATCATAGTTTTCAAACTCCTGGTTTATATTTATTTGGGAATGGTTATATGATACTGATGGATTGACAGATAATTTCCCTTTTGCATTAGGAGACAACGTTGTGAGATGATGCCTGACTGAGATGTTCTGTGTTTCTCCACAGTGGAAAGGGGAGATCCAGGAGTTTTGTCCCAACACCAAGATGCTGCTGGTTGGATGTAAATCTGACCTGCGCACTGACCTGAGCACATTGGTGGAGCTTTCCAACCACAGACAGACCCCAGTCTCTTATGACCAGGTAGGCAGATTAACAGTGTTCAACCTCCATGTGTGGGACTGTAATCTCTGATGAATAACAGCTCATTGTACTCGACCTCAAGCCAGGTCTAACTGATCCCTGAGAGCCGAAATCCTTTCGTCATCGTTGACGCCAGTAAATGTGTTCACCTCCCGGCTAACCTGACCTCGATCCGTTCCTTCCGGCGCTGACCCTATCTGACCTCTTCCCTCCTCAGGGTTCCAGCATGGCCAAGCAGATCTCGGCGCCCTACATCGAGTGCTCGGCGCAGCAGTCGGAGAACAGCGTCAGAGACATTTTCCACGTGGCCACGCTGGCTTGCATCAACAAAAACCACAAAAACGTCAAGCGCAGTAAAGCCACCCGCGGCAACAAGAGGATTTCACACATGCCCAGTCGGCCCGACCTGGCGGCCGTGGCTTCGGACCTCCGGAAGGACAAAGCCAAAAGTTGCTCTGTCATGTAACCGACCGGCCTGAGGGGGATTAGCCTGAGGAGAATGAGGACAGAACCCAGTGCGAGCAGGAAACGATGGGGCAGCGCTCCCTCCTGCATGCTCAAGGCCCCCGATGTGACTGGAGAGGGCTTTTGTTAGCTTCAACTCATCTACATGTTACTGGAATACTCTGCACCGACAAAAACTCAACACGTCATCGCGTCCCAATCCATTTGGCCCCCTGCCCTATCAGACAAGGAAGCAATCTGTCAGAGGGCTACCTGCTCCAGGAAGTGACCTGCTTCCTCCGGGAGGACAAAGCGGACGCGGTGGAGGCTTTCCACGCCAACAGGAAATGAGCAGGAGTAGTGATGTCATGAGGACGCAGTCATTTGTAAAGGAAGGGTTTGAGAACGTGTGATCTTTGTGAATGAGAACCAAAGCCTGCGATTAGGGGTTTGGATGCTCTGGGAGAAAAAAAGAAAAGGTGGAGCTGCTGTTGTTTGTGCCGGATCAAGGACTTTTAGCTCGGAGGGCTTAAACAACAAGTCGTCCCTGTGGTTTGGAACTGATTCACCCTCACCCCTGCTCCTGTAGCTCCTGTAGTAACTGTCTGTGTGCAGAGGAGACCAGAAGAGGCGTTTCCTCACGCCACCTGAAGGAATCCTGGCCCTGCGTGTCCCCTGTCTTTGAGATGTTGTCAGTATAATGTGAAGTCATTGGTGTGTAACTGCGTCATTGTTTGATTTTTAAGCTTAATCCTGATGAGTTGCAGCCACGAGGAGCTGAAGCTAGAAGCTGTCCGAGGTTAAAACTGCACGTTTGTACCAGTCAGGCCGACATGTCCCCTCAGCAGCTTTAGATGTTTGCTGATTTTCTGAACATGAGACTTGAAAACCATGAGCAAGGAGGCTGGATTCAGGCTCGAAGCTTTGCCGATGATTCCTTCAGTCCATGTAATACACATTGAATTTGGCCGTTAATCCTCTCGAGGAGTGAGAGATTGAGCTGAAAGAACTTTAACTTGTTTATCAGAAGTTCTCTGACTCATCCGTTGGGTAATATCTCCTCGTAGAGGCCCGGCACCAAGTCACAGCAACAGCGATTTATTTCCAAAGGATTTGCAGGAAGTCGTAAATTCACTCATGCACGTAAAGAAATCTGTGGAGGCCCGAGTTTTATGTGTGGTGCAGTGTTAACTTTAACTTCTGATAACTGGTTATCGATATATTCAGTCATTCACACGTCTTTTGAATAAACACTGTGAACTGTGATGATCTTATTTGTCCTATGTGCTCATTCCACGAGGGCCTCCATTGGAAATGCAACTAAACGAATCAACGAATGAGAAAATGAGACGTTGTTGAATTTGTGGTTTTCGTTTGAACAACTGTGCAATTTACAGACTGTTTGAATCTAGTTATTGATGCACTTTTAATGGAACTTTTAAAACTTCCCCAATTAGCTTGTTCAAATGCCAGTGTACTGTTGCCAGACTGTTTATCTTTATTATTTTCTCAGCTGTTGCCTCCCTCCCATGTACATTGTCATGTTTTCTTGAATGTTGATCTCACCTTCAAAATGTCTTTGCCAATGTTGTTGCGACAATATTTATTGAATTATATATTTTCCCTTTAGAATAAATGCAAATGGAATTGAAGCAAAGTGTCTTTAGTTGTCATTGAGTGAGAAAAATATTTATTCAAGAGGAGTTGATGGATCTACTGAATTTCTGCATTGAGGCTGAAACCGAGGATCTTCTCTTTGTTTGAGTTCAGATAGAAATCGAGGGCTTGAATCATTTAATCTTCAACATTCACTTCCATGAGAGACGTGCTCTCCCTCCATATTGAATGCACATACAAGTCGTTAGAAGCAGAGACTTCTGCACATGTGGTGGAAACAACTTAACTCCAGACACAGATCTATGTTCATAGTAGGAGCTTTTCAATCGTGGCTTAATGACGTAGGGACGTGTCATCGGCTTTCTGAGCTGGAAACATTTTCATGAAATACAGGAAGGAAGGAAAAATGAAGTAACTACAACATGAGATTAAAATGATGTTCAATTAAAAGTATTATCTTGAATGTGAATCTCTACAAAGTAATTTCCTTGAGAAATATAAAGTTCCATTTGTTTCAGTGGTGTCAGTGACTGCACAGGTGAGTCCTCTTCAGTTCGTCTCCTGCTCTGTAAAAGCCCAGATGGTGAGTTTACATTTTCCACAGAGGGACACGCCTGCAGTCGGACTTCTTGTTCAGCGAGACTTTTAATGACCCAGTTTAATGTGGAGTCTGGAAACTTTGGGTGGGGAATGAGCTCGAGTCCTGTCAACAATGCTGTAAATCCTCCGCTGATCCCTGTTCTTCGAAACGCAGATAAGTCATTCATCCTTCACCATTGAGTAAAGTTTAGGTGGCTTCACTAACACACACCCTAATGCAGATCTAATGTTAACGTTATATTAGTTTGAAACACTTGAACTGAGTCAAGTTAAATAAAGGACATGAGTTAATGTACCACACAAAATGGGATGAAAGAGTTTTTACATGCCGTGTGTCAGCAGTCTCCCCGAGCTGGACTCGAGTCCTTGACGTCTCATTGTGAAGCCAGAGGAACAAACAGCTCTCTGTGAGTCACACTGCGTCTCCTCGGCAGTTTGAAAAGTTACGGTACCACCGGAGGCAGACGGTGTCGTACAGGCCGGGTTCAATCCCCCCCCGGGGCCCGCTGAGCATGCAAACTGCTTTTCCTCACATGGCAAACCTATATATCATGTGGTGACTTCATCACATGCATGAGGCCTGAGATGTATGAGGTTGTCGGGGTGGGGGGGGGGGGGGGGGGACCGGGCTGTCAGGTGGGTAATAAATGTCGCAGTGGAAAGATGCAGCATTGTGTTTATTCAGACTGCATAGAGGAAGAAATCATATCTGATCCAAGTCTAATTAATTATTTATTATTTAATTTCTAATGAGGAAGTTTGATAATTCCTGAAAGTGGACGGACAAAGAATGAAACTCTATAATAGATTTGACCTTGAAGTCGACGCTTTGTCAAGTTTATTCGTTTTACTTATCAAATTACTGAAAGTTCAAGAAATAATCTCAAACAGTTGAATTTCAAAACGCCCTTCATGGACGTGCACCTCGGGTTTGTCCTTGTGCTTTGTCACATTTATAATAAACAGGGATAGTTTCCTTAGAGGTGATTTCCAAGAGAGTTCACTGAGGCCTGTTCAGATGCATTGTGGGAATTAGGCAGGGTGGGGACGAGGAAAACCACAAACAAAGAAAAACCTTCGAATTGAGACACGCTGCTGTACAAATGAAAAGAGACGCTCACATCCTGACATGTCAGACTCTGCAGCTGCTCTTTCACATGTGTTTACACCTTGAAACATTTAGCCGCTGATTCGCTGTAATGGCGCTGGTGGACCGACACTGACCCACAGCGACTCTGAGCCTGTTGAGCTTGTACTGGTATTCAGCCTGACCCAGATACTGCAATAAGTCAGGAATCCCACTAACACCCGTCTGAAACCCTGCACATGGGTGGACTGACCTGGCAGTTTTGCATGTCTGCAGTCCGCCCTGTCCTCTGCTGTAAGTGTCCTGTAACGTCTCATTGTACCCAGTTGTGTTAGTATGAGGGAGAGAGGTGAGCTAATACATTGATTACAGATGTGCTGCGAGTGATTCCCCCCCCCCCCCCCCCCCCCCGTTCTCCCGAGCTCGTGCTCTTATGACTTGCAGCTGTGTTTCTTAGACGTACCAGTGGCTTTGCTCTCGGGAGGAAAATGTCACTCGATACGCTACTTTGGTCCAGAATGAAATATCTCAGCAGTTATTGGACAGATTGCAGATTTTCTCTTTACTAACATTCATGGTCTGCAGAGGCTGAACCCTGCTGACTCTAGTTAATTCTATTAAAGTGTCTCGTGGATTGGGATGAAATGTTATGTTACATGGGAGGAAGTGGAGAAGTCTCATCCATCTTTACATACAGTGTATGAATCTGTCTTATTGGTGGTTATACAGTGAATATTTGTATTGTAAGATGTTGAATATAATAAACGTTGCACCAGTGTTTGCATGATATTAGCAGCTTCTCTTTTGCCTTTCACAAACTCACAGTCACATTATTATATACAACTTTGCTCTTTCTACTGCATCCAGAGTCAGACACAAACATATCTCCGTCACACACACACACGCACAGACAGACACGCACACACGCTGGTGGCATTTCTGTGAGTGAAATGTGACAAGCAGCAACTCCTCTCTGCCGCATGTGAAAAGGTCGAGCTCCATTGTCGCCCACGGCAGCCGAGTCCCAATAGACAGAAATTATCTGAAAGGAAAGAAAAGCGATTAGTCAATCTCCTCATCGTATTCTTTTGTTTGCACCTGCCTCCATTAATCTGACAGGTGACAAACTGGGAGCTGGAGAACCGAGCTGCCAGACGTCAAGATGTCTTTCCTCATTGGACATTTTATCTCAATTTCAGACTAATAAGTGGATCACAGCAAGAAGAAGCTCCGGGTTTTGTCATTGCGATTCCCTATTTGAGTTTGATTCATAAAGGGAATTTCTGTAAACTGTCCAAAGACCATTTCGAAGCATCACTCCAGATTTCCCCAATGTACACTTTTGATAAATAGTTTTAATATTAAGCCAAAGATCCTTCTCCCACTCTCCACTGCTACAGAAAATACATTTCTTAATTTGTCTGCCGTAACAGGCTTAGAGGGAGACAGACTCTATTCATCACTGTCCCTGTACGAGTGAGAGGCTCTTTTTCATCTTGATTAAGAAATAAAATTGCTTGGATGAAGTGTCAGGGCGAGAGCAGGAACTCGATTGAGCGGGAGTGATAATCGATCAAGTGCATATTGGTGTTTACGTGCGGTCCAGCCTCAGATATCAAAGCGGGTGAAGTGAGCTGGAAAGTGAGCTGTTATCTGTCAGTAAAGCAGAAATCATCGCTGCTCCCCCACTGAATATTCCCACATACTTCTCAAGTACTCTGGATGTAAATCTGATTGTGTCTATGTGTGCGTGAGGCCTCTTTTTACCTCAAACCCCCCCCCCCCCCCCCCCCATACCCATAGTTGTCCTATGTTCCTGCAGGACCAGCTGGGACGGACACAGACAGGGAGCGTGAGGATCAATAGGTCTACACTGGTGGTGCATTGTTTCCCCCTGAATCCTCCTGCCTCAGACGATCAGTCATGCACAGCTGTAACACAGAAGCCGACTGGAAGCGAAACAATGGAGTTTTATTTCTGTGGAAAAAGCTTATGCAGGACTGGTCTGGAGAAAAGAGGGTGAAGGGAGGAACATGCTCCCTCTGGCAGGGAGGCGCTCAGACGCCTGGGGCTTAATGACGAGCCTTTAGTTCATAATGAAGTGGTGCAACATGGGAAAAATGTGGATTAATCCAAAATGCTGACACAACAAGGTGAAGCAACAGAGCTGTGGTTTGCACAAGGGGTTTTCCTCAGATGAGGTTTCAGTGGAAATTTGGGAAGCAAAGCAAAATAATTCTGCTCAATATCTGGAAGAAAACAAGGGAAAATGCTGAAATGCACTTTTTCAATATGCAAATTAAAAAAACATGAGAAAGAATTCATATAGAATGGGCACAAAATTTGAAAGGAATCCAGGCTATAGATGCAAATTCATATGCATTAATATGCAGTTAATTCAAATGTCTCCAGGCAATCAGAGCTGCATTCATGATATTATTGATGTAATGCATTTTTCTTCATGTGTAAAAAGGCAAAGTTATACAAATAGAACCAAAGTAAAGAGAAAGAAATCTATAGAGTGAAATAACCAGAAAACTGGAAGAACTGTGATTCTGATCCTCAAAGAAATGTGCAACCTACTGGTGTGTGATTTCTAAACTTTAACATTCATGCAATCAGCTCTTATTTCTCTAAACTGGAAAACTCATCTCACTTTGGCTCAGTGCTGCCCACCGTGGGGGAATGTGCTGGGAGGAGGACTGTGGGAACGACAGGAAAATCTTTTCATGCTCGGAGGATTTTCTTTTCTGTGGTGAATTTCACCGTGGATCAAAATAAACCAGAGAAGTTCCTGCCTCGTGTTTTATTGGGTGGAGAATTTCCCGTTACATCCAGGTTTTTCTGGTGGATTTTGGTTGTGACTTCAAAACCCCGGAGCTGCTTCGGCATCTGAACATGACGTTAAACTGCATTTAAATGCTTGACTTTCCATACAAGTGATTTATTTATAATCTGACAAACTACTTTCTCTCATCGTTCTCCACCAGCCTCTTCTCTGGGGCCTGCTTCGCCATATGCCTGATCCTCCGTGTGGGCTTCATGGAGACCACTGACCTCCTGCATCGCTCCTCTCCGACCATCTGCTCCCCGACTTGGCCTTTTTGGTCAGGGGCCAAATATTCGCTGACTCACCACATGTCCCCACACGATTTCAGGAGAGCGTCCTCATTGGCTGTTTTATACTTTATACGAAGAGTAACAGCATGTGAGCAGGAGTCAATGATTTTGTTTTTGTGTTTCAGGCACAGGCCGGACAGCTGCTTAATTTACCCCTCCAATAGTTTCCTTCTTTCTTTCTCTACTTTTCCGGTGAATCCTCGATTTGCTCCTAAAATATTCAGACTTTATTCTCCTAATATTACAACTTTATTTTTGTCAAAAATCTCAGGCCCTAATACTCCATTTTACAAACCCAATACAAATTGTGTGTGGGTGCGTGTTTATTTATCAGTTAATTTACAGTTTGTCCGTGAGTGGCGGACCCCCTGTAGACCATAGAAAACAAGCATCAAACAAGACCATTGTCTGTGTGTGTGTGTGTGTGTGTGTGTGTGTGTGTGTGTGTGTGTGTGTGTGCGTGTGTGTGTGTGTGTGTGTGTGTGTGTGTTTGTGTGGTATTAGGGACTCCCCTGCTGAGTGTGTTTACTTCCCCAGTAACAAAAAAACGCACCCAGGACTCCCACCTGCCCTGATTAGCATGAATCAGCTCGGGATGGGTCCCTGGCATGAGCGCCACCCATCTACACCCCCAACACACACTCACACCTCCCCAACCAGAGAGCCCCCCCTCCCCCGCTGTGCCACTGAAGCTACACCGAGCCTAAAGAGGCCTATCAGTTGTCAGCCTCTCTCGGTGCACTGCTGAAACCCTGCGGTGCGTTTGTTTTGCTGAGCTGCAACTCAAGTCCTATAAAAATCAAATTTTTATCCTCATAGACATTGTTCCTTCTTCTTGTAAATGTCCAAATGTCGTGTTTTGGTTCGTGGAGCTCCGAATGTTTGCATCCCGAGCTTGTGTGTGGAGCCTGCTTTGATTTCAAACGCGTGTTGTGCACAGAAATAGATCCGCTAAATATGGAATTCATGCTTTTATAAGATTAGGGGAAACAGCCTGAAGCTGAAACGTAATCTCAACATATCATTCATGCACATTTTGTAGCTGGTTAATTATCACCTCCTTAATCAACCTAGTGTTTTTCCATTTGCTGCTTCTCCTGTCTCAGGCCATTAAATCACAATTACATCCCTGCTGCTGCTGTTTGTTAATGGACTGTAATGTATGAAGGTGCTTTAGCTCAGCGGAGAGCCCCTCAAATACTCAATGTGTGAAGGGGGCAAGGAGAAGCCTTTTCTGAATGATCATTTACAGTCTGCAGGCTCTTTGAATTTAAAAATACACGTTCGAATCATTTCAGGGGTTCATTACGGGAAAAATGCAAATACAGCAGTAGCAGCTCCGCATGCTCTAAACTGTGGGTGACTGGAGTCTCAGCAGGGAGGAAGAGGGGAGGAGGACTCCTCTGGGATCCTTTATGTGCTGATGGAGCAGCGGGTGGAGCTGCAGCCTCATTAGCATAACTGTTTACAAAGCCAATCAACCTCCTGCCAAGGTCACATATGGACCAATCAGGTGCCAGTCTCTAAATCAATTATAGGATTACTTTGATTGCCATGGTAACTTGGCTGAACCACACTGCATTCATTTATAATCCGAATTATTTAAAGGTTTTTAGATAGGATAGAATAGCTGCTACTAGTTCTTCACCCTCACAGATTTCATCATCATCACCAGGATGCAAAATATCTCACTTCTTAAGGTTCAGTTTTAAAAGCTTCCTTTTTGCAGGAAGCACAACAGACTCGTTATCAGAGCAGCTGAACCTTCTGCTCACGGCCGAAAGCTGCGAATGCATTTCACTGCAGGTTGTTGAACTTCAGGAGCCTTTGTTTCAACGTGTGCTTCCCCTCTTCCACGGGTCAAAAAACCCTCTAACACGTGGTTTTGTCTGCAGCCTGAATGGATTCAAACGGCATTCACTCCCCGGCCATTCCCGTGGTTCACCGATCAGGACCGAGGGAAGCGTGGCACCCGGGTGAATCTGCTAATTTGTCAAAACAGAAGACAAGAGAGCGCCTCAGTTGTCGTGTGAGCGAGTCAATCGCTTCTTTTTAATGGGTTGATAATATCTCCTCGGCCTGGTTTGGAAAAATAGAAGTGAATCTGTGAAGGTTAGGTGGCCCAACACACACACACACACACACACACACACACACAGAAACCTCTGGAATCAAACTGTGTGGAGATTAGATGCGAGTCCATAGGGTTGTGCCTGATGTCTTATCAGCTGAGTGCAGCCTACTGACTCTTCACTTATCAGTCATCTGAGATTGAGGATGGATCACAGATGGAAGAGGCCACAGCAACGCTATTATTAGAAGCCTTATTAGAAACATTCACACACTTCCTAACTGAGAGAGAGAGAGAGAGAGAGCTAGAGAGAGGGAGAGGGAGAGAGAGAGAGATATAGAAAGACAGAGAGATAGAGGAGAGTGCATCCTTCCTTCTGCTGTGCATCAGGTCTGTTTGAGTGAGAACCTCTGCTGGCGTCAGTGCCATTAAAGAGAGAGAGCCATTAAAAGTTAAAAAAAATACAAAAATCAAGGCTCTTCTTTTCATCGGCAAACAAAGGACTGAGCCAGCTTCTTTTTTAAAGCAGCTATTCATTAGTGAATTTATAAGACGACCTTTATGGGCTCGGGAATAGTTCTGCTGCTGTGGAACGGGGGTGTAATGCTGTGTAATGGTGGATGGAGCTGGGCCAGACACTTGTTCTGAGCATCTCCTCTCCTAAGACCTCTAACACCTGAACATATGTACTGGACGTTCTCTTTATCTTAATCTGTTCTCAGTCGCTCAAATGACAGTAGACACATTTTTCCTGTTGTATTCTCACATGGGCTCACTCGGACATTTAACTTTGAGGCTGGCAGGGAAAGTTCTGGAAAAGAAACTTCAGGAAAATGTCAGTGCCTTTCTGAAAGCGTCTGAGAGCGTCTGAACCTTCAGTGTTGAACCGCTGGAGAGGAAGTGACTTCCAAATGAGCAACTGTAAATGTAATCACGATGGATTATGTGGGAGGGGAATGTTAATTTGTTGTGTGAGCAGACGGAGAGGCGCTATTAACACATTTGACACTAATGTGAATGAAGAGATGCTGGTAGCACTAAAACAAATTGGGATCAGTGTGTCAACAGTTGACATAATTTTAAAATGATTCTGCACTGGATGATCCGTTCAGACCAGTGACAGTGAGTGGGAGCACCTCCCAGTACAGGAATCCTGTCCAGCTGCCAGTTTGCTCCCAGAGGTGCTCCACAGCCAAAAGTAATTAAACCTCCACGAGGTCACAGATGACTCAGAGTCCCGGCGAGGAGGGGGGGGCCCCAAAAAACCTGAGACTCAATTAAACAAGGGGAAGACCGGACCCCCCCGCCTGTCATTCCTGCACATTTCAAGGCGAACACAGGGGATTTCCCACACCATCTGGAAAATTAAGAAATAACCAAACGGAAAAAAAAGAGAACATCCGGCGTTGATTAATCAGGTATCGTAAGAAAACACCTGAACGATCATGAGCACGTTATTCAAAAGAAGACACACACAGCCGGTGAGCACTGAAGATTTATTGTTAACTTTTATTACGCTGCGGTTTGATTTTTATAGGATATGTATGAATTTGAGTTGTGTATTCAGGTTGTGTTAAAGTAGGAGTGGAGTTTTAATCATGAATTCCATGTTTCTGTTTCTCAGGCTTGTGGACCGAGCCTCCTCCAGGACCTCGGTGAAACCTCTTTCTTGTGACAGTATTAGTTTTTATTAATCTCACTTGTTTTCGACAGTAAATTTTCATCATTGTGTGCAACTTATTCTGGTGATGAAATGAGTCTGTCTGCTGCAGATTGTTCCTGAAGTGTGCTTTAGCAGCATAACGCCCGACGTGCCAAGTGCAGTGTGTTGAAGTCACAATGTGATTCCCGCCAACAGAACTCATTACGTCTCGAGCACTTATCTCCTGCTGCCAGTATGCAAAATTGCTTTAATACCAAACGTTCAAAGAGGCACCTTAATAGTCCCATTAAATGAAAAATGGCTTTCCTGTGTTGTTGCCGTGTGTCCTTGGGAGGACGGCTGCACCGTGCATCACTTGGTCTGTGCCAAATTGCCGTGAAGGGACAGGATTTTCTGGTGTTTTTATTTATAAATTCTACAGTTTTTTCTTTAAAAAGTTTCAAACATGTGTGAACCAGCACCAACAAGGATAGGAATGAGCCTAACTGTATTATTCTTATCAGTGAGTGTCTCTGTGGTGCCCTACAATCAGGGTGAAACTTCTCGATCTCTCTCCCGACGGCTGCAGAGACTCGTAAGACGCCAGCGTTCACATGCAGGTGATCTGGGCTTCCTCCATCTTTATATAAAGTCTGTGCTGAAAACAAACAAATTATTCCTCTTCTCTTATAGGAAAAATAATGGTGGATCTCATCAGCGAGCCTTCAGGTGTTATCTCTGCCTGCACCAACACAATTACCTGACCCGGGCGTCTGCAGGCCCGTTAATCCTCAGCTGCTGTTTACACAGATGATTGATTCATAGGCGTGTGTTTACCTGCGTCAGACGGATTAAGGTTTGTATTTTGTCATCTCATCTCATGTCAGCATGAACCCGTGTTTGGTCTGTGACTCAATCTGTATTATATTTTGACAGCAACTCATCTTTTAGATTGAATACAGGAGGAGCTTTGATTTGATGCCATTCAGAAGAGTTTATGTGTTTAACATCACACAGACAGAGAGCAAAAGGGTAATGACATTCATATTTTGGTTTTCTGCAACAAATGCATTAATATTAAGCCAAAATATCATGGTAGTAAAAGTTTCTTCTCAGGATTTGACCAAGGACAGTTTGTGTGGTAGTTGAGAATCTGCTGTGTGCACTAACGATTCCCCTGAGCACATTGAAAACACACCGAAAAGCTGCACCTCAGCATTATTAATAATGGATCAAAGTTACCATGTACCCAGGCAGTTATCCATGTTGGCTTTGCATTGATCCATATAAAGCATCTGCAACATGAGGAGCTCTGGTATGTGACCTTGAGGAATGGAGAGGGGAGGAAAAATCATCTTTTATTCAGCAGTGATCTGAGAGGCCGTCCTGAAAACTGTTGGTGGAGGTGACACATATTCATAAATCCACCAAATGAAACAGAGAGAGCAGAGATGGTTCAGCTGCTGATGTAAAGGAAATGTACAAACACTGAATCATAAAGTGGCCGTTTATAGAATCTATATAATGTTCACATCAAAACCTCCAGTGAGCCGTAGTTGGTGTTGGTGCTGTTAATGTACTGTACTGTAATTTGATAATGGCAAAATCTGAATGTCAGTGTTAATATTAAATATAATATAATATTAAATCAATTAAAATACTTTTCATCATGAAGCTGTAGCAGGTCAGAGGTCAGTGTCTCATGGGCCCAGGACAGATGTTTCTATGAAAGGCAAAACAAATCTTCCATCTCAATGGATTTCATATTTATGTCAAGCATTGAATCAAATCAGTTTGTATAAAAATAGTCAGGGTTGTGATAAAGGAAAGTACTAAAACCCAAGGACTAACACACACACACACACACACACACACACACACACACACACACACACACACACACACACACACACACACACACACACACACACACACACACAGGAATCAATGCTGCCACTTCCTCTACTGCCTCCTGTATCACATTACAGCTGTTTGACCACTTCCTGCCTCGACTCATTTCATCTTCCACTGAACCACACAATCAATATTTGATCATCTGCGGCAAAAAACTAATTTATAATCACACCGTTTTTTTTTTATTTGAATTTGACGTTGATACAACAGCACGTATGATAAATGTGAGATCAGGGAAGAGAGACCTTGAACACATGGATGATTCCAGCGTCCATCTTCCTTGTCCCCGAGGCCGACAGGACGCCACATCACACACTGGATGTATAAACTCAAAGACCCTCGATGCAGCTACAGTAATGTGTTTCTTTACACTTTGACATTGTGTGTAATGGGACTTTTCCGCAGCACGGGTGAGTGTGTGTGTTCGCTGAGCTCATCTCCTAAGATCCTTAACAGCTGGAGGGCCCCACCCCTCCTCTCCTCTCCAGCCGGACCGACCGACCCCTCCTCCTCTTTTCTCCTCTGGCCTCCCTCTCTTTTGTCTTTCCTTCCTCTCAGCTGGGACTGAAGCTGGCAGAGTTCAAAGAGGAAACAGAGGATGGAGAAGCAGGGAGGAGAAGCAGGGGCTCGTCTCTGTAAAACATCCGGGGGTCTACCTTCAATTTAAAACCTGAGATCTGCTTCACGATCTAACGTTTCCTGATATGAGCAGAGCAAATAAAATCTGAATATTTGTCTCTGGTCATTTCTGCATAAACCAGTTAACCCCAATTTCTTCCTCAGATTGTGTTCTCTCCTTTCAGCTTTGATTTGAAACCTGTGAACTTGAATGAGACTCGGTGGAGAACATAACTCCCACAAGGCCCAACAGTATCCTGAAATTCAATCAAGCCTTAAAGCTATAAGCCAACAAAACGATGCAGATCACGAAATCATTATCTCTATTGCAGAAGAATGACTTTCTGCATCAATATTCATGTTTTCTTTCTTTCTTTCTTTCTTCATGTCTATGCCTCTGTGGAGCACGTGTTGCTGTTTTGATCACTTCTTATTAGATCCTTTGTTGGACCTATTGTGTTTATGAACTTGGACCTCATGCTTAATTCAGGGATTTAAATCTTTTCACTTGAAGTTAATTATTTCCTGTTTGAATTCCTGTATTTGAAAATGACCTCAATGCTTCCCATTCTTGTCTGGTTTCCTTCCTGTGTTGATGACCCCCACCTGTGTCTTGTTACCGTGTGTCTCTGTTTCCTCATCACAGGTTTGTCTCGTCATTTTTTCTGTCGTTTTTTAATCAAGTTTACTTTTTTGACCTCGTCTTTGCTTTTGTGTTTTTGAATTCCAGTCATTGTCCTAGTATGTTTTGATTGATGGAATTTCTTGGAGAAAGATTAAGTTGTAGGTCATAAAATACAACACGGAAAAATATGTACAATATTAAAAGGATCTTGTGTACACTCAGAATATTGATTGTCGGATCATCCCAGGATAAAAAAAAAGCTTCACACACGCTGCAAACGTGTACATTTCCATTCCTGACACTGTGATGTGTGTTTTCTCTGAGTTTAGCCTTTTGAGTCTCTGTTCAGTTCGTTTCTTGTTCCATTTCCCTTTGAGTTCTGACCTTTTCAAAGTGTGTTTTGATGAAAGAAGTATAAAAACACACTGTAGATTAGATATTGATTGGATGTTTGGTTGCTATTGCTTCTTTCTCCAAAGTCTTTACAGGTGACAGAGTAGTTTCTATGTTTTTACTGAGCTCACCCACAGCAAAATACATCTTTTTGGAGGCTGCCAACTAAATTGATTCCCAACCTGGGGGCTCCAGCCCCTTTACAGGTCATCAGATAATTTTTAAGGGTCGCCATATGACAATTTTTAGGCTGAGAAGGATTTCTACATTAACTTGTCTCTGGAATCTGCTTTAAAACTTGCTGTGAGGAGACAATCCGCTATCCGCACCTCCGTGCACTACAGCATTTAATGAGTCTGAACCAGCTTCTGTGTTTGCTTCAGGGTCCTTGTCTCCGATCAGAGTGATGACATGTCCAGCAGCAGCCTGTCCACTGAATTCACAGAAACCAGAGTGATGGTTTCTGCTCTGCATCGAGTTCCTGGTACGACTCCAGCCAGACAGAAGCTGCTGATATTACTCAGGTTAGTAAATGTACTCACTCAGAACATGACCAATGCAAAGTGTCACTGCATTACTAATACACAGTGAAAGGTAAAAGAAAATGTCCATGTACTGAGTCAGTTGAAGCTTTCAAACTTCCAGGAACAAACAGGAAACATTTGCTTTGGTTTTGTTCAAGGGAACGGTTGGAAAAACTTTCTCCAGTTGAGGGGAAACTCATGTGAGTTTGCGAAAGTCAAAATAAGACCTGCATCCTTTCCTCTACCTCTCCATCAACCCTCGCTGCGGTGAGGAGGTAAACATCAAGAGACGCCAGCTTCTCTCCATAGATTACTCTCCTTAATAGCGTCTCGGCAAAATGACTCATTAAGAAATGCTGCAGGTGCCGGGAGGCTCCGATGAAAACACAATTAGCCGTCAGTCGCAGACAAGGAACTGAAAAGCATTTAATTGCTTTTAAAGAATCCCTCCGCGGCACCACTGAAGATCAATTAACACAAAACTCCTGCAAGTGGAAAAAAACAAATCCCATAAAAAATGGTGGGATTCAGTCTCTCCTTCGACGCGGCCTCTTGAAGATTGTCGGGTTCAAGGGAAGGCGAAGGGGAGCGATTCATTTAGAACTTAAGGGGATGTTTTATAATACGACAGCCACCATGTTGCATAACATGTAAATCCCCGACCTGCTGCTGCTGCCGTGTAAGAGGTTTTTTATGTCGGCTCGGCTGCTTTGATCTCACTCCAGGTTTGACACATTACTTATATCGTCCTCGGTTTTTCCACACGCTTCCTACACACTGTTGAGGCAGGAGAGGGGGTGGGGGGGCACTCAGGGGGATTTAGCGAGCACGCTTGTTTTTCGAGGGACTCTTGACGGAGCGGCGACGGGCGAACTTGCTGACATGTTGGAAAAGTGTGCTGCAGAGTTGAAGAAGCAAAAGGGAATTCGATTTATTCGAGACTGTTTGAACTCAGTTGCAGAGGAAATCTAAAGCCGAGCCGGCCTGAGTCTGGGTGGTGCTTGTTTTATTATTTCACGAGGATCAGGGCAGAGTTGAAGTTTAATCCCACAGCACAAAGATGCTCTGCGTGAATATTGGAATGGGCGAATGGTCATCAAGACTACTATTAAGACTATTTGCCATTAAATGAAATGGAACTCTGGCTTTATTCCCCTCTGCTCTTACCTCTAACAGTATATACTAAACATCCCATAATGACAATGCAAGGAAAACAATCTCCTAAACCTCATGAGGATCTTAGGTTCTCCAAGAACTTAAAAAACCACACAGAGATTTCAAACTTACATCCAAATCCTCAATAACCCAAATATGTCACTTTTCTTCCCTTTCTATCCTTATGAGGACACTAGCACAAACACAGACACAAACACACACATACACACACACACTCACACTCACACTCACACACACTGCTGCCCCACTGACCGAATGAGGTGCATAGTGCAGGATCCTGTTGATGACGCATGTGTGTGAGCAGGCTTTTTCTTTTTGCACGTTTGAAGCTGCAGAGTTCATAAATGTTTCATACTTTACTAGACAAAGCTACGATAGGAATCATAAGAAAAAGTTTTTCAAAGCTGGGTGGGTATCGAGCGGTGTGCTGTACACTGTGCAGTGCGGCTGTGTCTAGAAATACTCCAAACACAGCAGGAGCCCCTCGACCAATTTAAACCCAGAATCCTGAACACAACTGACTCTGTGACGCCGACCCCTGAGAGAGGAAATAATGACAGCGAGTTGTTGTGACTTCACTTTTCCACACTGGTGGAGACCCAGATCTGTCATATCTGCGATGCCTTTTTTTATAGAAGACTTATCTTTTCAAATTCTGAGGCTGCAGACTTTTTCTCCAATGGCTGAGCATTTTTCCTTCGCCATAGATTTACTTGTCAGATTGCGTAAACGTGATGTCCCCCTCTACCCACACACACACACACACATATGCATGCACTGTGCACACGTGGATAAACACACACACACTTTGCCCTTTGGTTGTTGTTGACCATGTCCTCGAAAGGCCCGGGGATGTAATGGGATGTGTGTTTTTTCATGTATGAGAGAAGATGAAGTGTTTTTATCTATGTCAGGACGTCTGACTGTGAAAAACATGAATACAGTCTCACCTCCACTATACAGTAAAATGAATACACCCCTCTGCAATATCACTGCAGTGTTAAAGGATTCAAATATGGTGCTACCTCATAATAAATGCCGATTGGAGCATGAGCCGATTTAAACCTGCTGCAGAGACATTTGACCCACAAACACAGACCATTTACTATTTTACATGGTCGACCAATCACAAGTCTGTCAATCACGACGTTTAACTTCGTTTCTGTAGCATAAAATAACTTCTTAACACAGAACTTACCAGAAATGAACTTTTTTAAATATAATATTTAGTTGTAAATGCATGTGTTTTAGAGGAGTAAATCGTTTCTTCTGAAATATGCTTTTGGCAAAGGTGCTGATAACCTAACTTAATCATTTCCCGACTCCCAAAGAAAAGAAAGCCCAAAGTCTTATTTAAGTATCCATTTCTTTTGGCCTGTATCCATGATATAGATGAAATGTTGTGGCCCTTTCTTAGGAGTGGGAGGTCTTTCCGCTCTCGTAGTCTCTGAGCACATTAAAGTCTGGTCAGGCCTCGACATCAATGGCAAACTGAAGCAGAATTGATGAGATTATTTGGCTCACATGGTGGCACAGCCTGGTGGTGAAAGGACAGACCGGATACAGACACACACCATTGAACTATAACTCCGTGTGAGCAGAGGCCTAATTAAGAATCAGCACATAGTTGTGTTCTGTCGCTATTGTCATCCAGCAATGTCCAAGTGTCTGCGATCACTTTGGAGTGCAGCTGCAGCCCGTTTCATGATAAAAGCAACCAGACGGATGCTTCAGGCGCTTTGAGGCTTTGCTTTTGTGTAGCCTGTTTTTGTTTTGTAGTTTTTGGACGGCAGAAAGGGGGAGTCGCTGGTTTAACAAAAGCAAGCCGCATATCTCTCACACGCAGATGTACAGAGTCGTCGGAGAGGCTTGGAAGACAAACGAACGAGGATTAAGTCGGAGAGGAGGCTCGCCCTGCGCCTTGTGGTGAATATGTGTGTGTGTGTGAGGCATTGATACCTTCACATTTCCTCAGACACACACAGAGGTTGTTCGACAGTGAGCCAGTAGATAGGCTGAGTCAAAGAACAGGTGCTGTGTGGGAGTTAAGCATCTTACTGATGTACATGTCTGTGTTTTCACCTCCAGTGTTTTGGCATCTGGGGTTCTATAAGATGGAGTTTATACGAAACCCTGAAGGAAAAGGGAAGAAGCCACCACCTCATCCCACCAGTCCTTTAAACTGTTTCTCCTAAAAATGCTGCGACGTGTTCGCTGTGTGAGACTTAATGACTCGACCGGTCTTTAATAACAAACTCATTACTGGCCCAGTGGGTCCCACAGGGGAGAGGAGCAGCAGAGGAAGACAGAGGTGCTGCAGTTTGCTACGCTCTGCAGATCCCTTAGATACCACTTAATAAGTGTACTTATTGACTTATTTACTGTACACACCACACTGGTCTAGGTGACGTTTAAAAACCAGGATACTGCAGCTTCACTCTTCTCCAGTGTTTCTATGCATGAAACCTCTGGGTGGTCGTCCTCCATCTGAACAGAATTCAGACGCTGAAATAAAACGGCAGACAGTTAATATAGTGCAGGAGAAAGGGGAATGATTCAGTCATCACCTTAAGAACTTTCTTTTATATATAGGCCCCAGTCTTGGAACAATGCCAACATGAATGGTGCTATGTTACAGCCATTTTAGAACATAATGGCTGCTTTCACTCATGCACTGAAGTCTGGACATTTTCCCAAATGCAGTATATGTTTGAACACACATTTTCCACAACTTTTCTTACCAACCCCCAAGGAAAATTCCCACATGACGTTTCTAACATGTGACAGATGCAGAACTTAGAAAAATACCAGAAGTCAAAACCATGAAGATACAAAAGAGGGATTTCAAAGCAAAAAGAAAACGTACCTGCCTCAAATGCTGTTTTGGAATATCAGAGAGGGAAAGTAATCTCCTTGGTTTCTCCTTCACTGCTGCACATCTGGTTCGGCTCCATCTAATGTGTCCTAGTCATCGGGGATTTGAGCATTGTGAGGGAAATTAGATTCGGAAATTAGATTTCATGAATTTCTTTTTCGAACAAGTGACGTGTGAAATCACTGAATCTGCTCTCCCAGTCGCACAGCTTGTTCTAAAGGAGCAGTCAGAGGCTGAGGTGAGGAAGAACTGGGAGTGAAACTGGAAGTGAGCTCCACTGCCCCCTTCACCTCATCAACACAAAGAGGACAAGTTGTGTTAAATGTGTATCCAGAGATTTCCCCTCGTTCTGTCTCCGTCCTGTTTCACCTGCCTGCACAGAGTGTTTGCTCTCACATTCTCCAAATGGAAACCGTTTAAATTAAATACACAGAGGCAATGTTTGCTTGAGAGTTTTATCGTTTTGAGGAATCCTACCGAATATTCTTCCTCAACTTTATGCCATATTGCTCAATTTCCACATATCATTATGTAAGCAATGAAAAAGCTTCCTCGCCTCAGAATAATAGAAGATTATCTTTTGATTCCAGCACCGCGACGTCTTTTATTTAACTTTGTGTAGAGCACAAAACTTTTAGATTGATGTTAGGGTGTCGCTCCAAACTAGCAGCAACACAAGTGTGTTTCCCAAACCGTAATCTCCTCGGTGTGCTAAGATGAATACTGAACCCTCCTCTGTAAACACTGGCAGCATTATGTTTATGAATAACTTCTAAGACAGGGCTGGAGATTATTATTCCCACTCAATGTAGGATGAACATTCAAAGCACGCCGCTGCACAAGTCGTTTACAAGTCGTTTGATGGTTTATTCCCACGATGCAAAGACAAAACTGTAATTAAGAAGAAAGCCTCTACTGCCACTCTGTCTTTGGAATCAATGCAGACAAATCTTGGTGTCACTGTCTGAAAAGTGCCTCCAAACATAAAAACATACAATTGCTTTTCTCTCCTCTTAAGACATTTGAAGGATGGTGGCAGTAACTCCAGATACAACCTGATGAGATAGATTCAACTCTCTATACGTCCCAGTTCATTACAAAGCAAATCAGATCATTTTACACTTTTATCTCCCGGCGTCTGATTCTCCATGTGTGTCTGACAGCACGGCTCTCTGATCTCACCGGAGCATGAATTTGAATTTATTTACTCTGGGGATGAGTGCGGACGCCAACTGTGACGATGATGAAGATACCTGCTGTAATTTAATCATCATCACGCGCTGCAGTCATCAACAAGAGGCGGATCAGGCAGCGTCGAGGAGCTGTGCCTGGTGTTTGATGCTGAGGTTATTTATACCACACGAGTGGTGAAGATCAGGACAGAGACAGAAATACACCTTGATTCTCCTTTGTAGACATCAAAGCTGTTGTAATTGACTTTTTAAAAGTTGTAATAATTAAGAAAAAGGAAGTTATTTGATATTTGTAAATGGAAAATAATTCTTGCATTCACCCCTTAATCCACATCCGTACCAGCAATGAATGGGTTTTTCCACTGAGTAATATTCCATTCTACTCATCATTCCTGTGGCTTCCTGTGTGTAACTGCATCTAACCCCTGCTCCGCTGCAGCAGCCTGCCAGGGTTTTTTTTTTCTGTCACAAAAAGGACCAGCTATAGTTTTGTGACCCGTAAAAACCGTGGCCAGGTGGCTGCAGAGGCCAGATGTGGGCAGGTGTTGTCATGGCTGCTTTGTTTCCCCCCCGAGCAGGTGGTTAAAGGCAGGACAGTGACAGGTCAGTGTAGGGGACATTGCTGTTGATGCGAGGGGACAGAGTGTCACTGCGGAGCACAGTGGTCTCCACAGCCTGCTGTCACATCCTGTGACGCTCAGCCAAGGCTGCAAAGCAGAAATGCCTTTGAAATATTACAAATACTCTGCAGACAATAATAACACGGCTCCGTCATCCTGGATTTTATATAGAATTGTGAACACAGATTGGGTTTCATCTCATTTTCCTTTGAGATTTGAGGAAAACGTGAATTCTGAGGTGCAGAAAAACTACTTTTAAATCAGGTCATGAAGAAGCTGCCACCCTGTTGCCTTCGGGAAAAACCCATTATGTCACGACGTCAACAGATCGCTGAGAGGAGCTGCGTATTTACAAGGATGTGACTCTCAATCATGGGTCGCTATAGAATGTAGCAACCTATGAAGTGGAAGCTGCCCTTCTACAAACCAATCAATGTCAAGTATAGATTGATGCAGACCACAAAGGCGACGCCCCTCAAATTAAAACGTGGAACAAAAACCAACCAGACCAAATGTAAACAATGTAACAAAGAGATGAACCTTGGTTTGTACTTTCATGTGTGAAAATCGTATTATTACCGGAGGTGCAGTTACATGTACACACTGCGGCAGCTGTCACTCAAACTGATTGAATACTTCTCTTTCACATCACAACACCTCTTCAGCTTCTGAGCCGCTGCGTAGGAAAATGGTGAAGTTGTGTTCTGCATTGATTGCTTTCTGGCTTCACGCTGATTTAATGAAACACGAGGAGTGACACGGAGGCCTCAGGGTGTCGGTGCAGCTCAGCTGATCACACAGCGACTGTATCAAGCCTCTGTGTTCAGTCAGAACAGGTTAGTCGCAGAATGACACACAAGCACACGAGCTGACATCTTAAATATGGAGCAGAGCGGCTGTACTTCATTAGACGGTGCAGAGCAATGACTGTCGCTGCTCATATCCCTGCTCGTCAGGCGGGTAGGTGCGACTCACTGTCACCGCTCATCAGAGCTCGGCTGTGTAACGCTGTGTGGGGTGTGTAGTGTGAGGAGGATCAGGCTGTAATGAAGTGCACCTAAGAGCATTAATGTGAGCTGACTGAGAAAACCCACTCACTGAGCTGGAGTGACTGTAAACAAAACCAGGGAGTGTCTCTCTCTGATAAACACTGCACCTGTTTGGGCCTGTGCAAAAGGAGAAAACATGGATATTGATTGGATATATTCCTATTGGAAGAAACTGATTGATTGAACTGCATCTCTAGGATCAATAAACTCTCTTTGCACAATGTCAACAACACAAATGGAGAAGGAATTGTCCAGGATGATAAAATGCTACTCTGGAAGCCTATGTAACTGAAAATGATATTTAAAGAACAATTCTCATTCTCTTTTTTACTATTGTATACAATGGTTTGTTTATTTCCTTATATAGGCAACTTACTGCAAAAGGGAATAATATCATTATACTATATTTATTTTATAGAGATGAATACATGGTATAGATTGTATCTGGTGGAATGGAAATCCCCACTCACAGACTATTGAGTGACTGTCATATGCTTTGATTAGTATTGGATTCCTTCTAAGAAACTTCCTGGGAGATGTATGGACACCTGATGGAAATCACTCTATGCATAGCTGCACATTCTGCACGGTAGAAAAAGTGGTTTTACTTGTGCACATGAATATGCCATTTGAGAGGACATGGGTGTTTTTAAAAGAGCTTGTTTCTCCTCAGTGTGAGGATGACCTCGACGTGAGGAAGGTGCTGGCGTCAGGACAACATGAAGCTCTCCCCAAATGACTTTGTCCCGTGTTCACATTCATTAATTATTGGGCCCTATTTTAGCACCAAGGTGAAAGACTGTCTGCAATATCAGGTCCAGTAACAATAACAGTAGAAACAACCGCCAGGTGCTCCAAGTAAATATGTTTGTTTGCAGCTTTTTGCTGGAACTTTGTCTGAATAGAAATGTTAGTGTCAGGAATGTCTGTTGTGGCCTCATGCATCGTGACATGCGAAGGATTTTCTGCTCCTCCAGCAGCATCAACAACCATTTGTGCATCAGGGTCAGAGATCAACGGCATTTCTTCCCAAAAATATTCTCTGTTGCGAAGCTTCAGTTTCAGCTGTTTGTGTGAAGTAGGACAGAGCTTCATCTCAAACAGAGCAAGAACACATTGTCATAATGAGACCTCGACACATGGAAATGCCATTTGTTTTTTGCACGTGAGCTAATCGTATCAGGGTGTTGCTGCTCCTCGTTTTTAAGGAATGTGATGAATGTCAAGTGACTGTTTTGCAAGGAAAACCACCTTTACTGTGAGTAATACACATATGTACACACATATATACACACATATGTACACACATATATGTACGTGTGATGCTCATAAATGCACTGCACAATCAGCTCTGTTCACATTGTACTATTAGCTCCGGTAGTTTGACTGTGAAACGCAATGAAATGTGGTTTCTTCCCACTCACTTACATCATCAGATGAGACTGACTCGTGATTGGTCGAGAGTGTGTATCTGCAGGACTTTGATCACAGGCTCCACTGATCACAGCAGTGATTTTTAGAAACCGTTGATAGTTTTACACGATTGCACCTGATTGTTTCAATAATCTGCGGTTGTTGATTTCCACTTGTATCAAACACAGCTTTATTCTGTAAAACCACCTCTCAGCAGAGACCTTCTCATGTCGTCAGTCACAAAGCAGTGGTTTATTCACGGCTTATGTTTGTGATTACACAGCAGAGGTTGTGTTTTTTACATCCACAGGAACTGAGTCTGTGTTTGGTTAATGTTTGTCAGGAAAAATCGAGTTTACTTAGAATTCATTCTTTCCAAGAAGTATACAAATCTTCAAAGCAATTAAAAAGGCAGGTGTTCAAACAGAGACTAGATAATGGATTTGCTGTCATCCCCGTGTTTAACACGAGGTCACGCACCTGAAGCATCCATCAGCCCACGTCGTGATGGAAGACTTGCAGTGCCCTGGAAAAAAGGAGGAAACAAAAGAAAAAGGACGAGCTCAGCGGGACGACGAGGTCATTGCTATCTTGTGCAAGGTCACGAAAACGCCACCGGGTAATTGAGTGAAGCCCGGCTGGTAGCTGCAAATGGGAACGAGGCGCTTCACCTCCATCTGTGGTGTGGAGAGGGAATCGGAGTGATTTCATGTCGAGGTTGTGAAGTGCAGAACAGAAGCGGCCGGAAATTTCAGGGGTTATTATTTCCAGTTTGGATGCTCAGCAGAAAACATGCAAGGCAGCGGCGGCAGTAAGGAAGACAAAGAGCGAGGTGCATCTGCTGGGAGGAGGGATGGGGCCAGATGCAGCTGCCTCTCCCAGCAGCCCCTTGTTGCTTTGCAGGGCGACAAAGGAAAGCACTCTCGCAGGAATCAAAGTGCCACACTGTCGCAGTGAGTGCATCAGGGAGGAAGTGAATTCATGTTATATGCCCATTACCTGAAGGCGCAGAACTGCTGACGGCAGGGTTTTCTATATTGGTGGAGCCTCTCCATCCCATCAATACCTTGTCACAACCAATCCAGCTGCTGCTGCTGATAGCTTTCTTTCATTTGCCTCCCTCCCTCTCACTGCATCCCGGCCGCTGCTTGTTTTGGAGAGGCCATCAGCTTCGACAATGTCTCTCTGAGGTCCCTCCTGTCCTTGACCCTCGTCTTCTGCTGCCGGTGTGTGTGTGTTTGCTTGTCTGTGTGTATGAATAAGCAATGGAGGGTGACTGTGTGTGTGTGTGTGTGTGTGTGTGTGTGTGTGTGTGTGTGTGTGTGTGCCGGGGAAAAAGGGCAGAGTCTTTTCTTTAACCTTTGCAGAGCAGAGTGCGAAAGCAGCCGAATCCTCGTTGGTTCGGAATAAAGAATAGAAAATGGAGGAGCGGGGCATCAATGCATTTACACCAACAATCATTCAAGGCTCCTCGGAGCAGAGGATAATTACAGAGATTCCACACACGCCTGCACATCCAGACGGTCGCCGTAATTTGCTCTGAGCAGGCGAAGCAAGTGGTGCGACCCTGATGAAATAATTGTCTCCGGGAAGAATGGAAGGACAGTTTTTCTGTGAAATATTGTGTTCATTTTGGAAACACGCCGGATTGACAAGTTAATATCTGGAATAAAAGCTTGAACCTTAGAGAATTTCATATTTTTAAGAGTTAAAATGAAGATTGATACGGCTCCCAGGTCTGAACAACAAGCTACAGGCAGCAGATGTTAAGAAATGTTTTTCTTAATGCTAGCGAAAACTAGGCTGTAGCAATATGAAGCCAAAGTGTCTCTATCACCCCCCCGTGGCTCGCTGCAGTATATGCCATAAACACCTAAACCCTTTGTGCAAGATGGCTCCCAGTATATTCTGGCTTCATTTCTGGATACTGGGAAGGGGTGGAGATTTTTTTCTATGAGCTAAATGAATCGTCACCATGCTTCATAGTTGGCTTTCAATAAAAGTAGCAGCAATAAAACTCTCATTAGAACAGTGGGTAAGCGTATTGGTGGGTTTCTACCTCACGGTGCTGCACCTGTGCCTCCAGCTGTGTCTGCATTAAGGAGCAAGCTTGAATATAAATGTGTTTGTGTAATTCTCTGTGTGTTGTGTGTCCTTCGCCATCCTTTAAAAACACACTGCCCCAGCCGAGAGGCTTTGTAATGTGCTGTCAGAACCTATTTACCTCCCTCATCTGGCTCTGCTGTGGCACCACGAGAGCACGGTGGGGGGGGGGGGGGGCTCGGTACTATCTGTCACCGCCTCTTACTGTGTGGTAATCTACCAGATCCTGCTTTGTTCCTCTTTGTTTGCTCTGTTGTTGATGATAAAGAGGTTATTGTCGTTATTTCTGCCCAGATCACTCATCAAATCTGATTATCTGTTGTTCGTTCCACCGATTTCCCCCTAACGCGACACTTCCTGTGAGCAAAACCACCAAAGCTTCATAAAGTCACCCATCCTGATTCAGTCGGCCCCAGCAGGCGGTAAACCAGGCCTCATTAAAGCTGCTCCAGTCAATATTTGATGTAAACAATTCATTGAATTACTACTTCACTGTTTTTCCTCTGCAGCTTCCTTCAACCTAACATTTCCATCCTGAGCTGCCTATGTTGGTTGTATACTATACTTTGACTGTTCTAGTATCAATTCTGATTGTTCTTATCAACATGGTTTCCAGCAAAAAAAATGCATTAAGTGGTGCAGGCTGAAGACAAAGAGCAACACAGAGGAAATTTAAACAGTTACAAACCCATAAAGCATTACCATCAGAATCTCTATTTCATTTGAACTTCACTCCTTTTTTAACCTTTTTCTGTTTCTCATTCTTTCTCTTGCATTTTACATCATTCACAGTTTAATTCAGTGTTACAAATTTCCATCAGACTCCTGCAAATAAAACAAACAACAAAGGGTCCTCTCCCTGTTTCCCTCGTTAAGTCCACAGCAAGAGGGAGATTACCATCGTAACAATCCCCATCTCCTCAGCCTCTCTCTCTCTCTCAAACTATTGATTCTGAACTTCTTCCTCAGGGGATCTTCCATTATGAGGTTTTTGCTGCCGCAGAGGATGCAGGGCCATACTGTGAATAGATAGATTGATGCTGGGTTACATGTATAGTGGGAGCTGTGGTGAGATTAAAGCAGGTAGGCCTATTGATTGGTGGATAGGCAGCAGTAAGGTGGCCATTGATTGGGTGGACAAACAGCCAATTTCTGACCTCAAGGTGCACTGGGTGAATCGATGGCCTTAATCCAGTGGGACAGGAATAAGACTGGTCTCAAAATATATCCCAGTTTATTATTCCACAGACTGTTTTGTGTTTTTTGGGATGAGTTTTTATTTATTGTATTTTCAGATACAGATGTGTCAATGTATTTTACACACAGGCCATTATATTTCTGGATCCTGGTCTGAGAGTCTGAAAGAGAGGGACTCATGAGCTGAGAGAGCCACACCCTGTCTGGTGATGGAGTGATAGCCTCCTATCGACCAGCTTCAGTGATATCTGGTCCCAGTCGGCTGAATCAGAACAGGTCAGTCTGATATTCTGACGTATCGCAATTCTACTCCTGCTTTCTGAAGCTTGTTTAATGAATGTAGGCCAATCATTTTGTAATTGCTTCCATAAACATGCACATGCCTGCAGGATAAACAGATTCAATCCAGACCTGTCTCGTCTTTATGGCACATAAACACATAACATTTTCTGTTTAGTCCAATTCGTTCAGTGTCTCCGGGCCCAGATGGATTATTTTGACCTTTAGATATGAGTGCTCAGTCAATCACACAATAGACTCAATAAATCTATTTGTCATATTCATGAGCCGTCTAAAGAGCAACATTCTCTGGAGGATTTTTCTATACACAAATCCTGTTGGGGTCTTAAAATCAAGGGACAATCAATGCGCATAAGAAATCAAGTAAAAACACAAGAGTTCTGGTCTGAACAAAAACACTCACAAACTGAAACCAGGTTCCTGAAGGATTAGATGAGAGCTGCGACTGTAAAAAGTCTTGTGTATGAGGAAATGTAAGAAAAACACATATAAAGTGTATTTCCCTGGAAGGCATCATACTTTTATTCCCCACAAAATAAATGTGTAACTTTCATTTCATTGTGTGCATCTCATATTTCTTCTCATTTCCTTTTATATGCTCTTCTCTGGTTTTAACCGTAGACTGTAAATAAAGATGGCTGATCCCCAAAATTGAAGCCAAAGCATCTCAAACGCCATCTTGTGGCTGTCTGAAGTAAAGGTTTTACCCAATATTGTTAGAATATCCAAATATGAAGGTCTCAAATAAATCGCAGGGGTCATGTTATAAATGATTTTAAAGGAAGAAAGACATTTAACATTCGTTTAGATTTTGGGGGGTGGAACAATTCAAAGTCAGAAGATGTCTCCCACACTAACTGTATATTCCTGTAAGGGTTTCTTTTAGGGCTTTACAAGAGAAATCAGAATGACATCACTGCTTTAAGGGATTTGTAAGAATCACCTGACTGTTCTACTGTTTTCGTAAATGGGCCTCAAAATCCTTTTAAGAACTGGATGACATTTCGGGCTAATAGACACAAACCACAGCAGTGACCAGGTTCCCCCCCCCCGCTGCCCCTCATCTCCCCACCTGTACCGCTGATTGCCGTCACGGCAAACAGCTGCGGGGAATTTGAACGGAGCGCAGGTCGCTGACGGTAACACGAGTGGATCAGAGATTCCCCCGACCAAATTAGGTCAGCGCTGGTCGGATCATTGCCCCCGTCTGATTGAGAGAGGTCGACTCCCTCACCTTGTCTGGCACGCCACACACTTACACATTCCTGCACACTGTACAAGCCAGCAGACAAACTCAGTAACAGCACAGCAACATGGCCACGCTTCAGCGCTCGCTCTGCTGTCCTCCCGCCTGCAGACCGGAAAACACAAGAGCTGGTCAAGTGTGGCGGCGTTCAGGTTTATAGGGTGTGATTCATTAGAAGAGGAGAGGACGTGTGCACACTTTGACATGTCACAAGGCTTTTATTTGTGATGCTGCAGAGCAAATGGTACCACGGGGGCAGATTGCTGTGTGTAATGTGTCTCATGTGGTTTTATAGGACTCACATAAATGCTCGCTTCTCCAACAGGCCTGTTCGTCCCCAGCACATTGTTCTACAATCAGGTTGTATTGTTGAGGTAGTTTAGCTCCGGTGAGGAGTTTATGGTCAGTGGAGCGAGGCAGGTTCTGCAACACGGGGAATCAAGTGACCCGAGCCAGCTGTGAGATGGAGGGATGTGGAGAGTAGAGGAGGAGGTGGACCAGGAGGTGGACCAGGAGGTGGACCAGGAGGTGTCGGCTTGAGGACTTGTGGAATCAGTTCAGTGTTAGGGCTTTTGAACATCAGTGGTCACACGATTAAAAGGCTGATTTTGACTCATCTGACTTCTCATCCATCTACAACACCATCACACAGAAAGCCTCTCACACCACCAGGATGCAGTATTGCAGGGACCAGGAAAATATTCAGATCACCCCCTAAAGCCCCGAAGCAGGCCTCCTTGGAACAGCATAGGATGAGGACACCACCCGTAGACTAGACATGGTGCCGACCTTGGAAACATCTGAGCAAGGGGTCGTGCAGTAGCCCAGAGAGGAGAGGAGACAGCGAGAGAACAAAGGATGCAGAGCTGATGCAGGCGTGCCGGCAGATGTGGGGTGATGTGCACTCTGTCTGATCATGGATGTGGGGGGGAAGGGGCTTTGAGATCTCAGCCTGCAGCCTGCTGGGCAACGTCAGAGCTTCAGAGACGGCAGGGAAAGCCTCAAGATGGCTGCGGATCACGAGGGACAAGCGCTGGACTAATGTCTCCTGGACACAAGCTGGGGAACTTGTCACTGCCGGGCCGGGTCGTCAGGGTCAGGGTGTGAGAAGACCCCTGGCAGGATCACTGTAGATGTGTCCAGCTGCATCAATAGAAGCAGTCAGTGATGTTAACTCTATTTGAAGAGAAATGACACTGTTTTCAAATCTGACAAAATACAATTTAAATAAATAAAATGTGGTAATGGAAGTGACGGACCTCGTGCCTGCAGTTTGAGGCTTTTGCATTGTTTTCTAACTAACTTTTTTAAATGATACTGATAAACTTTATATGTTTCTATATTATATGAATGCTTTCCCCTCTGTTAAGTATATAGGCTGATCCACAGTCTGACAATGACCCCGTCTCTGCCTGGAAACCCTTGTTTACTGTAGTGAACTCCACATATGTCAGAATCAATGTCAGAGTGTGTAAATGAATTCACTATAGCATGAGCATGGGGCTGTATGTTTCTCAAAGGTGCTTTGTCCGTCGGCCCAGTATCATGCTGGTGTGTGTAATCCAAGCATGAAGAGTTAAATCAGCCCCACGGTGCCTGATGTGTGATGAACCCGTCCCAGCGCCTCCAGCTGTCGGCTGACATCATCTGCCCGCCTGCTTAATGACGCCGGTCAGTTTCCTGGAGGCTCATTCGCGCGTCTAATTGTTTTAGCGCGACCTGGTTGGTGCGAGTGCAAATATGTGTCACGGATACATTTAATACAGTAAGACTTTATGACGACGACCCAGCGGCAGAGGACAAATACCTCATCGCCTCGAGCTTGACCTTTCGCTGACCTTTCCACGCTAATGAATTATTCACCAAAACCAGCTCATTGTTGACGCCAACAGAACTCCATCTCTTTGTCCTGCCTCTTTGCCATAAACAATGTATAGGTATAGTCGGTATAGGTGGTTCTGAGGCAGGAGGGCGATCATCCGAGCGTGTGATGAAACCAAAGAGACAGCTGAAGTGAACACATCAATACACATCAGCTCCATGTGGGGGACTTGTTCAGCTCCTCGGCTCGGATGTGTGTCCACCTCCTGAATCGTTCATGGTCCCCAGCTCTGCTCTCTCATGATATATGTGTGATATTTGTGTTACTGTTGTTTGAAGAATCATTTCATCCTCCGACGGGCTGACAAGCAGCAGCACTGTCCGCTGAGATTAGCTGATACGTTACCTTTGGGCGGTGAGTGTGAGAACTCATTCTGCTCTATCAGACTGTATCAGAGTCACATGACTGTCGCCTTTCGAGCTGAGAATTCGACGGCGACTCTGATCTTCTGGTGTTTTGAAAGGGAACTGTAAGAGCAGGTTAACAGGGGCATTATGGGCCGCGGCAAACCAGTGAGCCTCTTTCCAACACCCTTTGTGCACGAGGCCGTCAATCAGCTGGAAGTACTGGAGGAGTTCCTCACAGAGTTCTGCTTGAGAAGCTGTGAACAGATAACATGGTGGCATCAGAGACAATGCTGCAATTCAAGGGTTCAAATCTCTTTTCAAAAACCATCACTGCTTGAGTTTTATCAAGCTGTGCAAGATGAGCACTACAACATACCTCCATCCCTCCAGCTACCATCTCTTTAGCTTAGTTTCCCATCCACTAACATGGATGAAGCCAGGTTCAAGATAATATAACATATCATAACAGATTGTGGATGATGGTTTCATTTGTCCAGATGTTTTCAAACATTTCTAAAACACAGAAACACAATTTAACATGAGCTGTAGGTCTCACCGCTCATTTTCATCCTCACTGGAGTCAACTTGTCTGTTTTCATCTTCTGTGCACGACAGAAGTGTTTTTACAGACGTTCAGGGAGCGTAATCCAAACAGACAGTGCTGTGAGATGCTGGCAAGGTTTTACGTGCCTTCACAAATGTCACCCTACCTCGCCTCTGGACCCTGAAATGTGATGAGGCGCAGACACACACACACACACACACACACACACGCACACACACACGCACATGCACTGATTGCCACACAGATGCACACAAGGACGGAAGTATTAGTTATTCAAACATCTCTCGCAGGCCTGGCTCCTCCAGAGGCAGAGATGATCTCATTGGCTGAGTTAAATGTCAGTGGGCTGGAGTGAACAGAAAGAACGTTGGACTGCCGGCTGGTTAAGAGACGAAAGGTGAGGGAGGAGACGCTTTTGTGAATTCCAACACTGTTCAAACATATAAAATATTATAAATGATCCTGTTACTTCTTGTTCTTCCAGCCCACAGCTCTTTGGAGACCTTCCACGACCACAAACCCTCAAAAGACTTTACTAAAGCTGCTCATATCTACCCACAACAGTTGTGGACTAAAGATGAGAAGCTGCTTTCCTCTAAATTGGAAGATTCATACTTTTTCATATATTGCAATGACTTTTAAATCTGCAACTTAAATGTGTTACTGCGAATCTGAAACCTCCACTCTGCCCCACATCTGGAGAAGGAGGCACTTTAGCTCTTATCTGCTACATGCACATAAGTGTTTGATATTGAAGTGAGGGTTAACTTCTGCACCAATGCTTTTGTCTAACTCGTGGCTTCGCTCAGGAGGTGAAACTTGTCCCATGAGTAATCGCACGGTCCCTCTTTCCATCGCCATCTCCTCCAGAGAGTTTATTGAAGTGTCCTTGAGCAAGGCCCTGAGCCCCTGACTGCTCCTCCTGCTGCATTAAGAATGACTGGATGAGACCCTGTAAGAGGTGAATGGACCAGAAAAAAGTGATTAACGTTCCAAGTCTGATCAGTGCTGCCGACTGTCTGGCTCTACCACACTCGGATCCGAGCTGTGGTGCAAGAAATGCAAATCCTTCCACGTGGCGACATTTCAAATATGTAGTTTCCATTCAGTCAAGTGTCTGGGTACTCTGTGGAGCTGCTGCTTTTGCTTGTGGTCAGTGGCGGCAAAGAAATCATATTTGGGTTGAATTCCATGAATTCGTTTGGAGGTTTTGAGACCTGTTCAGATGAAAACGGTGGAAAAATTGATTGTGTCGCTACAGAGTGACAACATGCACAATTCTCTTAAGTTTTTCATCTCTTTCCAGGGTGGTCAGAAATAGACATGCATTCATATTTGTATTGAAACTGCTGCATCAATCTCCTCTGGCTGATGAGAGGAGAGCCGGTGTTGGGAGCAGGCTGCTGTTCGAGCCCTACAGAGGACACTTGCATTCATGATATGTAAAGATATGTAAAATGACATAAATGATCAGGGTGCCCACGTGCCAGAGTGCTCTCTCATGCAAACTGTGTAGTAATCATCTTCCTCATAATTACTGCCTGCCTGAATATTAATGAAGCCTTTGCTGCAGAGAGGAGCTGTTTCCAGGTGGGTGTTACCCGACAAAGAAAAACTGGGTAAATAGTGATCAAGGATCTCAGGTCTGCAGTGTGTCAGGTTCTGCCTCAGCAGCCGAGTATCAGTCGGTGCCGGTGCTGCAGCTTCACCCCGGGGCCCTCAATATATACATATCATTTTATGCGCCGTGTAACACACACGCACACACACATACACACACACACACCGCTACCTCATTAGTGACTGCAGCCCCGAGGCTTACAAGTGGGAAAAGGCCTAATTGCACAGTTCAGCAGCACTGACAGTGCTCAGAGCGTTTTGGAACAGACTCGAGCATCAGGTACAGACACCTGCAGTAATATTCTGCTATTTCTGACCCCTACTGCCAAGTGCGGCTCAAAGAAAGTCACTGGAACTTTGTGGAGCTCTGTGGAGTTGAGCACAATGTAGCTGCGTCTCGATTCAGGGGTCGCGTGCTTTGGAGGCTGCGTTTGAAGACCAGTGGCGTCAAAGCGTTGTGACTTGGCTGTCCTATCTCCAAGGCCCCTTGGAAAGAGAAAGAATATACACATTCATCACATTGTCATAAGAGATTAAGGAGTTTTGGTGCAGGTGGGTCATAAACAAGGTGAAGTGGTCAAAAGAGCACAAGTCAAGAGTCATGATGAATTATTTCTTGTGTATTTCCACTGCAGTTAGTTGCTCTTTACTTTCATCACTTTACTTTTCTAACTCAGCCAAGCATGAATATGTTTTTGCAACATTTCTGCCTCTTAATTCTTAATTTCTTGCTTTTCCTCCAGAAGAGCAAATTAAAACTGTGCATAAAAGGAAGTGGATGCCATATTTCTGGTAAGATGAATCAACCAGCATCTTTTTGTGTCTGTAGAAAACATTGACCCAGAACTCATCTCTGTTTGTTGGACTTTCTTGAGCCTCGTTGGTGACTTTCTTCAGAGATTATTAAAAAACTCACCATCCTCCATCCTCAAACCATGCACCTGGTGCTTATTTCTTAAAATGGGTTCCAAAATGCTCCGAGCGTTGTCGGCAGTGCTGAACTGTTCAATTATTTCCCAAGTGCAAGCCGGGTGTTTGCAGCCACTAATGAGGCAGCACTGTCTATGCACTCTTATTCTGTTTTCATATAATTATGTGTTGTTTCAGGAGGAGCTCTTCATGTATTTTGCAGTAGGGCCCACAGTGACTTACGGGGTTCAATCAGGGAAGACAGCACAAGTTCGAAAATGCATTAATATGAATATTAGCCCCATCAGTGAAGTCATTGTGAAGGATAACACCATTTAAATAACAAACACTTGCTGGTTCCAGTTCATCATCTGTATAAGTTCTCTGCCTTCCTGTTTTCAATTTTCAACATTCAATATGTTTCAAAATGGAGTGACAGTCCCACAAGATCACAGCAAATACTTTCATAATGTTGATTCGTAGTAAAAATGATTGCAAGGTGCATCTTGAATGTCAGTGAAGCTGAAGATCATCTCACAACGGAGAGAGAATTTCCAGCAGAGACTTTCTTCGATGCTCTTCACCTCAGAGACAGCCTGGGGTGAAGAATTCATTTGCCAGCTGCTTTAGGATGCTGGTACATGTTTATCTGTATGTGTGTGTGTCTGTGTGTGTCTGGCTCTTTGCAGCTCCACATATGGTTCGGGAGACACACACAAACACACACACACAAACACACACACACGGACACGGACACATCACGTTGCTGCAGCTGCCCACAGTGAGTGAGGCATGTTGGTCCCGGGGTAAACTCCCACTGCAAATCCTGTCCGCTCAGAGAAAGTGTCAATCAGCTTGTCCCAGTCAGCTAAAGAGATGTGTACATGCCAGCAAAAAACACTTGACTGGTCGTCTTTGTCCTTCACGGCCTCTGACGGCATATAACTCTATGTTCTATTTTTCCTCTTTTTAAAACTCTATCGATCGTGGGTGGTGATTTTGCTGAGCGTGTTTCTCTGCAGACTCCCTCATGGGAACTGTCCAGTACAAACACACCAGGTCTTTAATCAAGTGAAGGGAAAGTCATCAAAGTTGTTTAAATGGCATTAAATACATATATGTACAGCATATATAATAAAAGGCCTTTGTCGTCACTATACAAGAGAAGTACAGCACAAATAAAGCCAGATATGAAGCCAAAGTCTGGTATCGATCCAGTGGATACACATTCTCCACCAATCGTGCGTCAGACTCAGCTGTTGATGACGTTTCAACCAATTTCAACCAAACATACTGGGAAAATAAACCCTTGAACATACGCCAAGCAGCTTAGGGACATTTTATTTGACCTGTCCACAGACATGGAGGAGAACGGGCTGACGAAATGCACTGCAGCCAGCGATCAATACACTTTGGCTTCACTTCTGGGGATCTGACATGTCGTCCATCTTCATGCACAGTCTCTGTGGCTTCATCTTGATTTATACACCCAGGCGCCTAAGTGACACGGCAGGTGTTGATAAGTTATTGTTTATATATATTTCATGAAAACTATAAGTAGTCCATTAAAAGTATGAAATACACAAATAAAATCCTCATTGAATTTAAAGGCCTCATAGGAGCTGATGTAGTTCTGTCCAGGGTGGTATTATGGTATCTTGACCTTTGCTGCCATCTTGTGGACAACTTGGGAAATGCAGCCTGAAGCGCATTAAACAAAAGGTTGTTTTATTGTCATAATACGAATATTTGAAATAGACCATTTCACACAGAGGCAGATGAAGTGTATAAAATCCAAACTTTCTGCTGTATTTATTTAACATAAATTCAAAATATGTGCTTGTATAGTCGCGCGAGGATCTGTTTGTCCCTCTCGACTTCGCGTAGTTTTATCTAATGTTGTTGTGAAAGCTGGTTCGTGCGACAGAAGCAGGTCTGAACAACATGTTCTATGTTTAATTTAACCTCGTTAACTCACTGAGATTTGTATTTTCTCGCACAGATTCTAAAGACTGTCGCTCTCTGCGTAGTTGCGTGTTAGTTGTGTAACGTGTCGTCATAGTTAAGCGCCTTTAAACACTGTTGACAAAAGGGGGGAAGTGTCCCATCAGCTGATCCGCTAGCTGCACTGAGCTAACAGCCGCAGCTAGCTTGTTTGTCTTCTGTTTCCTCGTGTGTAATAGTTACATTCGGTGGTTACCTCTGAACTATCAGGCTCGAACCTCCTTGTTTCCACTGCTCCCGTTAAAGACACGCGTCCATTGCATCACTACGGGTGCTAACTCCAGCTAGCTGCGGGTTAGCTTGTTGTTTTCATGCCTGGAGCTGTGTTTGGGGTTTGTTATTTGCTCCAGTAACATTTCACTGTCACACAGGTTCACGAGGTTAACGCTGAAGACACAGATCAAGATGTCCAGCAGCGTAAGTAGCTCAACTACTCATGTTTGATAATTGCTCTGAGACTTAGAGATGTTACTGAGTGGACCCAGGTTAAAAGGTCAATTAAACTTCTTTATTTGGGTCATTAGTTTTCTGTGGCTGGTGCTACATGGTGTAATGAGACACTTGAAGGATTGTGTAATGTTTGTATGTGTTGCTCTTTAGTATCCTGCAGTTGGCTGATGACAGACGGTCTCTTGTCTCTGCAGGTGCTGTGTGGTCGAGGCAGGTGGATCCTGTCCCAGGCAGCGGGCCGTCAGGCACTAGCTGCTCTCAGGTCTGGCAGAACCAGAACCTTCTCGGCTGCAAGCTCAGATGAGCCGTATATAAGTGTATCTCCCACAGACTCAGGTGAGGCAGTTATATTAGAAGTTAAGCTCCATTTTGTTGAAGAGTAAGGGTTTCGGGTTTAGTAAATGTTAAGCAAAACAAAGCCTCAGACGGGTGACACCCACTAATGTCCTTGCTGTGTCCTCTCCAGGCCCCAGGACTGTTTGGCCCGATGAGAACATGGGACCATTCGGACCTCAGGACCAGCGCTTCCAGTTACCGGGCAACGTTGGGTTTGACTGCCACCTGGAGGGCATGGCGGACCAAAAGAAGGCTCCAGTTCACAGGACGGTACCTGACGTACTGACGGCGCCGAGCAGCATAGAGCGACACCAGTTCATACTGGCCCAGTTCGTCAGCGAGTTCCAAGTAAGTCTTTGTGTATTTCTTACTCTTTGCCAGCAGGGCCACAGTAAGCATTGTAGACACCGAAGTTATTTGTTTGCTTTAAAAGTAAAAAGTGAAAGAAAGCTTTCGTTACTGGTGTTATAAACATATTTGAGGGCTAAGGGTGTTGTGTTGATTTTTATTGTATTTTTCTGGAACGTGTGTCTTTGTGTTCACCAGGAAAAACTGGGTCCTTTATCTTTGAGAGTTCACAAAGCTGAGCAGTATTTTACGCAGACAGACACAGACTGCTACATCAATTCCTGCCCTGAGCTGTTGAGGAAAGGTAAACAAAATGAAATCCTCCTACACAGAGACTCATAACCTAAAGTCAAGAAAACTACGATGCCTTAGTAGAAACTCAATTTGTGTACCTGTGTGTGTGTGTGTGTGTGTCAGATCTGGAGCTGCTCTTTCCCGCTGCACCCACCACGTCCATCACAGTTGTGACGGTGACACAGAGGAGCCTTCGCTGTGAGGAGCTGGTGGAGGAGCCGGACAAAGATCAGCTGCTGCACAGAGTCAGTCCTCCAGCATGAAGAGTCCTGAAACGTGAGCTGCATCGAGATGAAGCAGCTGCTGATTGTGTTTTCTCTCCTGACCGCAGTTTGTGAGTGGAGCCAAAGAGATGTGCTTCGCTCTGTGGACAGCAGGATACTGGGCCGACTTCATCGACCCAACAACAGGAACAGCTGTGAGTTATTCTGTGTGCTGGTTGTTTGGTATTCAGTCTTACAGCCTGTCTCTGTCTCCCTGTTGAACTGAATGAAGGCCACTGTTACATTATTCATGTTTCTAAACTGTTATTTAGAAGACAGCTGTGTGATTCTGATGAGCGGCATGTTTCCCTGCAGTTCTTTGCGTCTCCATCAAGTCAGACCCAACTGCAAACAGACGCGGACCTGAGGGAGCTGGGCTTTCACATCGAGGTGTCGGGCTCCTGCACGGTGATCCGACACATCTTGAGAGGAACGCCTTTGTTTGTCGGGACTGTTTTCACTAACGCGCCTACATACAGCAGCGCCATCGCCAGACTACAAGGACTTTCAAAAATACTCGATGAGGATGAATAGGCTTTTTTCTCTTTAGAATATTTTATACTGAGCGAAATCCAAACAAATCACCTCTATTTATGGTTGGAAGAAGCTTGGATGTGAATGTACAGTAGTGTTGATACACGGTTTGTCTCAATGCAATACACGGCAGCCGGACCAGGGATTTATTACTAAGGACTTGAATGAGACTGTCATTTCAAACCCGGCTTATCTCACACTACATCCAGGGAGAGGGGCACTCAGTTCACAATGTGATAGTTGCCGTTTGAAGAAAGTCTGCAGGAGGATTTTAAATGATGGAATCATCCTGTTTTATAATATTAGAAACATGAATTTAACATGGAAACCGTTCAAATCCAGGCAGCTGTTTTAACGTGTGTGAAAAGATCCCGATTCAAAGTTGCAAATCCGGTGAAAAAAAGTTTTTAAAAAGTGACATTTAAGCTATTTTAAGGCAATTTTGAAAATGTAACTTTAGAAACAAAGAAGAGATTTAAAGGCCGTGAACAGCTGCTGGAGTGGGACTAAAAGAACTGGTCGACACTGTGTGTATGTACAGCGTTCTGTTGTTTCTCCTGAAATGTGGATAGTGTCTGAGTTGAGGCATTACACTTCAGAGCTGCTGAATAAAGAAAGTGACCCAGCTGAAATGACACCATTTGTTGTAGCTGTGAGTATGTATGTGTCTCATTTTCATAATAAGAGTCCTTAATATATATTATAAAATATACAAAAACTAGTTTGAGCTACTTGGTGAAAAAAAGACCGTTCAACGTTATGGAGTATTTGGCTGTTATTAATAAAATCTCTCAAAATGGTTAAACTACGTGGTTATAATTTTAATACTGTTGCAAAGTAAACATAAATAAATCAACCAAAAAGCTTTTAACAAAAGTAAAATTGGCAGACACGAAGACAAGTCTAATGTTAAGAGAATTTAGTGCAGTGATGTGTCTGAACGCAGTGTTTTCACATTTTGATTTGCCAAAATCTCAAATTACAATTTTTAATTGCATTTTCAGTGACTCAGAACCTTCTGGAAAGTTTGTGAAACACCCTGATGCGGTTTGATTTTATCACGCAGGATAAAATAAACACAAATTCACATGCATCTGTTTTCTTTAAGCAATATCACAAGATAAGGAATTTAAAATTGTTCTTCACGTCTAGCAGATTTCTAACAAAATGTCTCAAAGTGTTCCACGATGTCCCACAGATGCACAGTTTCCCTCTCAGCCCCGTCCAGCTGTGAGGATGATGATAGTGAAGAGGCTCAGCGCCGCAGGAGGTCGAAGCCTCCCGCTCGAGCTGACCAGAGAAGTGGAGAAGACGGCGTCGCTCTCGTTCCTCGGCACCAGCACGTTGCAGATGTTCCCCTCGCAGCAGGACGAGCACACCTGACAGGAGACACACACACTCATGATCTGTGGCTTCCCTCAGTGTCAATGCAGTTTAATCCAGAGACTCCACCTACCTGGTAGCCATTAACGATGACATCAGTACAGCCAGTATAGAGACAGTCCTCCAGGGTGGCACAGCTCTTGGTCACAGACACACTGTGTCCATTGTGGTCCATCATGTGGAGCGTGGAACAGTATTTGGTCTCTGGAAGACACAGTCCCCCTCTGATTATCAATCGTCTTGTACCATTTCAACCACAAACCATTTGGACGAATTGTTTATTGTGTAATTTGAACTGACCTTTGGGACAGTACACGTCCGGCGCCCAGCGGTTGCACTCGTAGTTATCTGCAGCGTCTCGACACGTGAAGCACTTGAAGCCACCGGGATGAGGTGTAGCTATGGAGCACACACACACACACACACACGCACACACACACACGCACGTGAAATGATGATATTCATATTAATAAGTCATCTTCAGTGAACTTTACTTTAAAATGTGTGAAACAACACATCTACATGGTTTTTGCAAGATAGACACAATAACTTCACTTGTATGGTAATGGATAATAAAATGATAAATATTTCAAATTATAGAAGCATCACAGAAAACGTTGGGACAGCGTATTTTTCGTCTGTTGTTTTTGTGACTTCAAATGGTTTGTTACTGAGGTCCCAGAAAGTGCATTGTTGTCTGTGAAGTGTTTGTCGAGTTGCCGGCTCTAACTTTAAACCTTAATCACTCTACATTGTTTTCTTTAATCTTCATCAATGTGATTAGCCAGCACCATTAAGTCTGATTAGGAAAACACACTAAGCCCAGGGTCTGCGACAATAACAAAACACTGTTGACTATTCTCATGACCCACGTGACAGAAGTTGTCAAGTTCATACAGAAGAGATTTGTTCTGCAGACAGACAGCGGACGTTGGCCACGACGCGCTGATCAAACAAGATGTTTGGCTTTCCCATTGGCAAGAGTCATATCTGCACTGAGAGCCGGGATGTGTTTCAACAGAGACAGCTCCGGGTCTCAGGGTCAGCAGCTTTTCAATCACAGGACAAAGCCTGTTACTCACGAGACACACACACACACACTCAGTCTGCCAGCTCCCAAATCTTTTATCTTATGATCCTCTCGCTTATGGAGCCAAATCAAGGCCAATTCTTTTCTTGAATTTAACATTTGAATTTCATTTATTATTATGGAGCTGTGTATTAAAACTGAAAGTAAAGGATAATTAGTCTCAGTTTCAAATCTATAGTTACACTGTTTTCATGGTTAGTGCACACATTCTTTTCAGAGTAACATTCTGCTCCTACTCGAGGGATGCAGCAGGACGATGTCCTTCATGGTGAAGTCCCGTGACTGGACGGTTTTCAGCCAATGGGCGATGTTGATCACCAGCAGGACCCAGGCCACAGCTGGCCAGCCCTCCATCATGGGCCCCAAAAAGCTTCATGCACTCAGGCCTGTGTAGGAGTGAGAGGGGCGGAATTATCAGCTGATGATTTAAGTAAAATCCAGATAAACTTTCATTCACAATTTGCCAAATACACATTGGCCACTGACAACAATTTTACAGATGTTGCTCTAGACTTTTATCTGTGCTTTGATAAATAGATGTTAAAGTGAATAACAATACAATAAATCACCTTTAAAAGAGCAAAGAGAGCATCACAACTAGAGGCTTGAATACAGAAAACAGAAGATACAATAACTAGGTCTGTGATCAGCTGTGTGTGCTGCTCATGCTGTGAGCCTGCTTCATTATTTAAGCGTCAATAGGAACCCCTACTCTTAGCATCCGTCTCCGGATATGATTAATTGCACGGCAAGGGGCTGGAAGACATTTATTTTAACAATTAACATTGTTCTTACATAAACATGAGTTATGTTCCCGTCACAAGCCCCTTACATCCTGTGGGAATTCAGCCATTAGAGTCACTGCCAAATGCTTTTTGTTCCTCTGTCATGCAATAGGTCGCCCATTAGTTTAGTCAGCATGTTTACTCGTCTGTAATTGGTCCTGCATCAAAGAAAGGAAGAGCAGGTCTAACATATAATAATACATTATGCTTTCCCCATGTCCAAATGTATGGGACAAGGACAATCTTTGTAAGTCATGACTCTTTTTGCCACTTTTAAATAATTACATTACATAACATTTTCTTACATACGATCTACAAATGATCCGTGTCAAGTCTCATCTGTGTCATCTGCAGTTTAATTCTCGAAGATATTTTCCTGGAAGCGTGATCAGATGAGCTTTTCTGTTCCACTCGGGAGCAAAATCCTCTTCGTGGATTCACTGAGATGTCAGTCAACGAATTAAACACCAGATGACCTGGTTTCGATCACTGGAGTTGTCTGAGTTCAGATGCCTTTTAACTCAGTGTTGTGTAGTTTATGTATTTTATCCCCGGGCGTTATGGTCGCTGTGTGCTTGTAAATGCTTGTTTTCTTTGCGTTATCCATGCTCCAATAAACTGATCCAGGTCTTTGAGACTCTGGCTCCAAATGCTGCGTGAAGATACATCGTCCTTCTTTATTGGCAGTCTGTGTTTCACAGCCATCGGTTGTGATATTTCAACTTGCACCTCGGAAATTGAGTTCCTCTCTGGAAGTTAGACTTAATGACGTTATTATTCGGAAGGATTGGTGGAAGTCTTTCAGCCCATGAGCCTAGATTCATTAAAGTCCTGCTGCTACTGTATAGCTCATAATGAAATGCTGCACGCTGAAAGGAAAACTCAAGATTAGCTCTCCAACTCTGAGCTGTCGGATAGATGCTCGGCCTCGCCTGGAGTAAACTCCGGTTTGAGTCTGGAGGGCAGGGATTAGGCACAATGGCCCCCTGTTACAACTGGAGAGGAGATGGAGGGCGAGGTGGGGGCGTTCAATCAGCGCCGACCCACTCCTCCGGGTCCCAGTTAAAAGGCCACGCAGGGCTGAAAGAATCTGAAGGAGCGTAGCTTGTAAATCTCTCTGTCTCTCAGGACAACGAGGGGGTGAGGTTCACAGATTGTGAGGGTAGAAGTTGATGAGTGGGGCTGAAACATGCAGCTTCTCAGGCAGTTTTATTAATGATACACGACAGGACACATCCACAGTGAAATACTGACATGTTTATCTTCGCTGTTCTCTTATCTTGCATTTCTATTTAAAACAAGAAAACACAAAGAATTACATTTAGAATACTATCTGTCTCGCTCCCCTCCTGACCTCTTCATACCGGAGATAAGTAGTGTTCATCTGCTGAATCTGACGCGATAAATCAAGTCACCAGAGGTCCAGAGGTTGAGGTGTGCGTTACACAAATATATAACTTTAAATATATCTCACGTATTCCTGAACGGTTGTGGAACATAACTCAAGGCAAATGCCATTTAGGTCTCAGCTTGTAGGGCTGTGCTGTCAGAGATCTCACATATTTATGACTGAAAGACACACTTGACCCTAAACATTGTAAATATCACATGTAAAGTCATATGTATGTAGAAAACCGTATAACTTATGGGATATTTGATAGACATGTTTGCAGTCTGGATGTTGTTTAGTTTGACAGATAAACCTGAATTACTATAATTAGTAATAATGAAGGCATTTGTACTCATAAATATTTAAACTGACGTTCTTTGGGTAGTAAAATAATGTGTCAAATGGAAACAATTTAATTGGTTAGATGAAGGAAAAAGGCTCCATGTAGCTCATGCGTGTCTAAAGAATACTCAATCAAGTTTTAGGCCACCAGGGTATTTTCTTTGAAGCTCAGCCGCGGCTCAGCTCCATCGACCGGACGCACATCAGGAGCTCGACTTCTGTCACACAACTGCTCCCGAGGTCAGAGATCCACGGAGTACTCCTCAAACATTATAGGAACTCTAACAGGAGTCCTCCTTTTTGTGTTGTAACACTGGTGTCTTGCATCTGGTCAGACAACCATCACACACACACACACACACACGGTCTGCACCCCCATGCATCTCCGCACTGACTCAGTGCATGACTGTAAGATATTACGAGTCCCTGCTGAGCTGTGCAGCCCATCAAATGCTTGATGTCTTAAAAAACATTGTGAACTATGGATTTAAAAAGGTCAACGTCCGACCAGTGACTTCTAATAATAAACACTTAGATAGTGGAGTAAAGAATTAGTAATTTAAATGATTTTAACACTTGCTTTATTTATTCATGTGTTTATTCATCATATTGACAGTTGGCCTTTAGTTTCTAGAAATGCACTATGAAATAAAATGTATAATTGTAATAAATAATACAGAAAATGTGTTGATCCTTGATCCTGACATGATTACATGTTACATGTTACTGAAATTGATTGTTGTATTTTAATGTAGCAGTATTTTGAGATAGTGACTGGTGGAAGAGAAACTAGTATAAAGTGTTTTATTTAGTTAAAAAGAGAAAGCATCATATTCTATAAACTGCCTATATATATATTTGCAAATGGACTTTAAAGTGATGCTCACACATTAAAACTCATTTTAATCTTGAATCAGCACAGTTATCGGTCAATGATATTCATGCACGACACACAACATATCTTTAAAAGTCTCTGTAGTACTTTATAATGTTACTCACCGGGCTGCGTCTCCTCCTGAGTCTGCAGATGAGAACCAGTGAACTGCTGCTGTTGCTGCTGCTGAGAGGAGGAGGGCGCTGCTGCTGCGTCACCGTGACGTCACCACCATGCCCATCTTCCCCATCGGGCAGACGAATGATACCTCCCACAAAATGTATTATTTTCATTTACAGACTATATATTATCTCATAGATAATAAAGAAATAAAAAATCGATAAAATAATAAAGTTTTATTTACACTATTCTCTTGGTTCTCATTCACGAACACCATGATGTACAGATTCTAACATTAAACCATCTGGCACATTGAATAGTAAGTCACACGTAATAAGTTATAAGTTATAGAAATAATAATAAAATAATGAGTTATGGGTCTTTAAGTCACAGAGATAGAAACTGACATGATTCTAATACATGTTTATCCCCATAATCCCAATTTAGATCACACATCACTGTTTCTCAGATATGTAAAATATTCCAAAGTGATTGAAGGCCTGAGCAGCCCCCACATTATTTCACGTTACACTTCCTATGACCACTTCCTGATACACATTCCCTGAGTACAATGCACGGTATGGGGACAAACCCAAACATAGACTCATCTTTGACAAGCAGCAGCCCTCTGACCCGTCTGGATACATGATCCCTGACAGGAGAGTATGGAGGACAATAGCAGCCCTGCAGACACTTGTCAAAAAGAGGAATTTCAGTTGCATTTGCACACAGATGTGCTACAGTATGTGGTCCGGTGTGTCAGTCATGTAGAAAAAGAAGCTTTTAGCAGCACCTGAGAAATATTCACATCCTGCTCAAATGACAAAAACACATGCAGTGAATGTGTTTGGGCTGGAAATATGCTAATGGCTCATTTATTTTGTGTGGGATTTAGAAGCCTTCAAATAATGCTCATGCTGGATCCCAGTAAAGTGTGTGGATTGGTGTTATTATGTAAAATCATCTAAAGCTGGTGTAAAATGTTGTTGGCCAATCAAATTCATACAAAAATTTAAAAAAGTGACCCTTTGTACTGTATTTATTCATCATCATCAAACAAATACAGTTTATTATTACAGTTATTATCATTATAGAGTCTTATTCTCAGCACCCAACAGCCTCCTTAAGGGGGCGTATCGATCTCTCACGTACGCCACTGGTTGGATCCACAAAGCGCTACGTATTGTACGTAAGCAGCCGTCGCCATCTTTGGCAGTGGAGAGGTGTGCAGCATCCTCAGCGGCTCATTGGCCCCTTTTCCTCCCACTTCCTCCATCACAGAGACGGTGCAGCCCCGGCATGGCGAACCGAATCATGCAGCAGGTGAACATGCAAAGCAGCAACTCGCCCCAACCCCTGAAACGCGAGCAGGACTCCCCGGCCTCGGAGCACTCTCCTCCGGGGAACAAAGACAGCCCCGCGCCGCCGACTCCCTCTCCTCCTCCTCCGCAGCAGCCGCCGCAGATGGAGATGTCCCCCGGGGCCGAGGCAGCGGAGGGACCCGCCGAGGGAAGCGGAGACAGACCCGAAGAAATGACCCTGGACATCACGAGCTTTCGGAAGCCCGGGGAGAAGACGTTCACCCAGCGGTGTCGCCTCTTCGTCGGGAACCTGCCGCTCGACATCCCGGAGGAGGAGTTCACCGACATGTTCTCTAAATACGGCCGAGTTAACGAGGTGTTCATCAACAGAGAGCGAGGCTTCGGCTTCGTCCGCCTGGTACGTTCGAGTCCCGACCTCCTCACTTTGAATTCTCTGTTTATCTGTTCCTCTTGTTTCACGTGTTGACTGAAAACCATGGCTACGCGGAGCTAGCTGCTAGGCTAGCATTAGCAAACATGCTAGTTTACAGTGTATTAAAGCTCTGTAACTTCATATCATGGTAGTACAAGTTGCTGGTTGTGTTTTACTAAGTTATGAGAAGGTTGGGCACATTTTAAATATTTCAGATTTGATATAAATTAACAGTTTTGTTCCCAAAGCTACTGAATGTTGACATTTCAGTGTTGACAGCAGGTTTTGTTTTGCTCCTATCACGTGACTTCCGTTGTGATGTTCCACACGTAACATAATAAATACGGTTTGTGTATACATGACACCTTGTGATATTGTGCCCTGGCATAACAAAATAGCACATAATTAATTAAAGTTAGAGCAAATGTTAAAGAGTAGGAGACACACACATCTATCAATACTTATGACGTTTTAGTAGTAACTTACTCTGCAGCCGAATACCATATGTACCACAGTGATGTGTCACCATTCCTAATTTGATCCCTTGTCTCCCAGGAAACCAGAACGTTGGCAGAAATCGCTAAAGCCGAGCTGGACGGGACCATTTTGAATAATCGCCCAATCAGGATCCGCTTCGCTACGCACGGCGCCGCCCTCTCAGTCCGCAACCTGCTGCCAGCCGTGACCAACGAGCTGCTGGAACAGGTAGAGCGGCGATGACCAGCTCTACAGAATGTCTGCTTGTCAGTTGATTGCCTGATATCTGTGGAGTGACAAGTAACCTGAGAATCACCTGGTCCCCCTTTAGGCCTTTTCTCAGTTTGGGCCGGTGGAACGGGCCATTGTCGTGACCGATGATCGCGGGCGTCCCTCGGGGAGAGGCATTGTGGAGTTTGCCAACAAAGTGGCTGCACGTAAAGCCCTGGAGCGCTGCACGGAGGGAGCACTGCTTCTGACCAAGTAAGGAAGGTGGAGGGGGGGCAGTGGGTCTCCGGGAGTGAACACACAGAACTGGCTGGGATTGAATGAGTGCGGGGAGTTATGTCTGCTTTACACTGTGTGGGAGTTCTGTATTACCCTGAGTAGAACACACACTGGAAGTTAGGTTGTAAAATGTGAGAGTAACACATTCATTGAATTCCTTTTCTTCAGCACACCTTGTCCAGCCATCGTGGAGCCCTCAGACCACTTCGATGATGAGGAAGGATTCCCTGAAAAACTGCTGCAGAAGACTCCGAGGTACCACAAGTAAGTACAAAGGGGAGCTGTTGTCTAATGGTACAAATACATTTTTGTAAAAATAAACGAGCCCTTTGTTTCTAGTGCGGTTTTGAACCCCTCTTTCTTTTCCTAGGGAACGGGAGCAGATGCCACATTTCGCCCAGCCCGGCACATTTGAGTTTGAATACTCGTCTCGCTGGAGAGCTCTCAGTGAGATGGAGAAGCAGCAGAGAGAGCAGGTGGACAAGAACATTAAAGAGGCCAAAGAGAAACTGGAGGCCGAGCTGGAGGCGGCCAAACACGAGCACCAGCTCATGTTAATGAGACATGGTAAGGGCTGTTTGTTGTGTATTTGTTCAGTGCTCACTCGATGCCACATTTCATGCTGCATTCATATTGGTTGATAAGGAGAATATTGACTTTATTCCAGATCTAATGAGACGTCAGGAGGAGCTGAGGAGACTGGAGGAGCTTCGTAACCAGGAGCTGCAGAGACGACAGCAGATAGAGATGAGGTGTGTTGCTTTTCTTTGAACAAACCATAATTTCTTCTATTTGTTTAAAGGGAACCTGTTATGCCTTTCCCTTTTTCCTGTCAAGTACATGATGTTGCAAAGTCTGTTGTCTATTTGACTCATCTTTCTCTTCTGGATCTCCCTCCCTGTCGGTAGACATGATGAGGAGAGGAGGAGGAGAGAGGAGGAGATGATGAGACACAGAGATCAGGAGGACCTGAGACGCCAACCAGACGGCTTCAAACCAAACTACCTGGAGAATGTGAGTACAGCTGAAATGTCTGCATTCACTTAAACACACGTCCAGTTACATTACAATAAAGATTAAACCAAAGCACACACATTTCTTTTTCATTCATACAATGAATCAGTATGAAAGTAGAACTACATCATGTCATACTTCAGCATATTTGACTTGATGTTGACAATATGTTGGTAAATTCTCATGCTACTAAAATCTCAGTTGGCATTATCACAATAGCTGCATAGTGTTGTTTCATTTTCCAGCAGATAGAAGGATTTGAATCATTGAAATGGAGGAGCTGTGGTATCGGTTTATATCACAGTACAGTGGTAGCTTTTGAGTTCATGTCCTTGAGAAAATAGTCCAACTACACATTGTTTGTCTAAATAGATAGCAATAATTTATTGCTGAGTTGTGTGTATTTACTTTGTCTTTATAAGTTGAATTATTGCATGAGGGATCTAGATGAGAGTAGATAGTATAGTTTTGCTGGATACAGTACTTGATTGGCTACCAAATACATTCTTTGAGTGGGAAACACTACAACATACATGCAGTATATGGCCCAAATCTGAGCTCGACTACTGAACCTTAATCATTGCTAGCATCAATCTTCAAACATTCACAGAATAGATCATTGATTTGATTACACAGTGCTTTTAAATGCAATGGGCAGGTTAGGTTTCCAAGTGTGAATGTCTGTTGGTGTGATACTGTATGTTGTTGTTATCTGTCATAACTTTTCTTTTCAAATCCTGTGCTCCGTTTAGACGTCCTGTTGGAGTCAGCATCTTTACACATACTGTACATAATAAACTTGCATGCATCCAGGACCCTCAGCAGAATTAAATGAATCACAGCCACAGCTTAATGTCCTCAAACCAAGTGTTATTTGAAGTATTTAGTCATAGTCAGTAGTCTTGTTGATAGGTACGTTTTAGTAGAATACATGAGATGCATAGTTTAAGTAGGAAGTGTGTGGGGGGGGGGGGAATGTCTTGTGTGTGGATTTTAGAAAAAACTAAGTATTATACATGTAAAACATTATTTCAAACCATATGTTAGAGGACTTTTCTATCATAAAAATGCATATGATCAGCTATATCCCTCCTACATATTATTCTTTTCACATTCAATCACTAACTTTCTCTTTCTTACATTTTATTTGCTGGGAATTATGGATTATTGTTAAAGATGGATGTTTCCCAGAATGTAAATCAGGCCATCGTGGCCCTCTTGTGGACAAATTAGGATAGTGCAGGCTTTAGTATTGTAATTCCAAATTATTTATTATATTGGTAACATATTGCTAATTTTACAGGTAAGTATATAAAGAATACAAAAGTTCAGGTTTACAGCTTTTACAATACATTTTCATCCAAATTTCCCATTAATTTGTTACTTGTGGGATTAGATGCATTATTTGGACAAACTTGCATAGTGTGCTACTTTTTCATGTATTTATATTCTATATTCATTATATTCATATTATATATTTATTTATTTAAAGCTGTTTTTCAACACTTATTAAATTGTGAGCATTTGCATATTGGTGTTATAGTTTAAATGATATTGACCCATTAACATGGGCTCATATGTTTTCGGTCATTTATGTCCTGCTTGTTTAATAGTAATATTATGTATTTATAAACAGGATGTGTATCCTTAATGTGAGAGGATGTGAACAAATGTATGACTGAATGAATGGATAATAATGATAATGCGGCATTCAGCAGGTTGACTCATTGAGTCGGGTCCTGTTTGTTTGGCCCTCTTTGTAGATGTAGACACTTGAAGTGAATTTCCATCAGCTTCCCAGTGAATTAACAGCTAATGTGGCTTCCTGCAGACCTGTACTGTAGCAGAGTTTTATTCTCAAGGGTCTTCTTCACTTCTTGCAGAGAGAACAGGAAATGAGAGTGGGTGAGCTGGGCCCTCGTGGAGCCATTAATTTGGGAGGTATGGGCATGATTGTGAAATGAGGACTGGTTGATGGAACAAACAGAGATTATAAGTGCTTTGATGTCATTTTTACATACTTGTTCTCATTTGTCTCTCATCCCAAGTGAGTTCTTTTCCACGAGATGTAATTTGTGAGAGGTGAAGTTTTGAGGCCCCATTTGGTGTCAAATGCACTCACTTGGTATGTGGTACAAATGGAGCAGAAAACATCCGATACCACCTGACTACATGATGTCTGAACTAACAGAACACACAGTGTGCTGAGCCGGGCTGTCATTGTCGGGGTTGGGGTGTCATAGTTTGAGAAATCCTCAGTCCCCGAGCTCTCATCCTGAGTCGTATGCAGATATGAAATCATAGATCATAATATTCTTCATTTGGGAATCAATGATAATCAGAGTTAAACTGCTGATCATGATTTAAACATGTTTACAAGTTGAAATGTCCTTTTCTTTGCATCAGGATGAGGCAACTTGTTACTGAGGAAATAATAATTATGACAAGAATCAAACAATATGAAACTATATTCCTGAAACTAAAAGCTGATCTGCTTTGCAGGATGAGGGGCCGGGGGCTGAGGTTTAAATCTATCATGTGATAAACGGGATCAAACTGTTTCAAAATGGCTCTTTACCACACAGAGAGTGTCACCTTGGATTGCACATCACCTTACAAACTGCAATGCTTCATTCCTTTTTACTTCACCTTCTCAGCTTTAAACTGGAAACAATATTGGGATATTTTATATGTGGGGGATACTTTTATAATGTCTGAATGTTGCGGAGTGTAGTTGTTATTTCATTATGTAGTCATTACAACATTATGTAGTAAAAGGAACTAACAATGAACTTTTAGTATTTACAAATACTTGTACTGGTACTACTGTACTACAATTGCAAAAGTATGCAACTTTATTTGAGTGAAATATCTTTAATGTAAGTGTGTGCTGGGCACCAGTGGAGGAATTCTTTAGCTGGGTTTGTCTTTAGTTTGAACTTTACTTATCTTGTCCGTGCAAGTCCTGTCTGGTTCAAGGTGGGTTTCTAACAACCTCATATCTGTGTTCTCTTTACTGAAGGTGATGTGCAATCCAAGGGTTAGTTGATAAAATGTCCATTTGGTCTAAATGATAATTTTACAGTCTTCAGTCTCTGTTCCTGTTAAAATGTAACCTTCATATTTCTTGTGTAACATGTTTCAGCGTCTGACCACAGTTTTAAATTAATTGTTTTCTTGGTTATGAATGATATTCAGATTAACCAGCAGATGTTAGATATTATAGTTTTGCTTGAAGTTTAACATGAAGACTTAAGCATGCAGTTAGGTGTATTTTAAATGAGTAGCAATGTTTTGAATACAAATAATTAATGGGGATACACCAATCTAACCTCATAACAGTTAAAATTCTTAAACTTATCTCCACACAAAGTGCAGATTCAATGCTAATGCATTTTATTTTTACCTGTTTTTGACCATATCCTGTGCTGATAGCAAGCAACGCTTATGATGCACATGTTGACTGAAGCCACCTCTTCTGATTTGCAATAAGAATAGAGCAGAAAACTATTCGACGAGGATCAGTCTCTTTTTGTAGGAACCAATCATGTGCATCCCTCAGCATTTAGATGTTAAGTTCATGAGAATAGCATGCAGCTACAAAAGTTATTTTGGGGAATTAAATGAATTTCGTGTAACTATCCAATGACTAACCGTTGCTCCGTTGTTTTACATGTAGACCGCTATAGCCCGGCCCCTGCAGGGCCCGGTGGTAACCAGGGTCAGATGATGGCCATGAGTGGAAGGGGAGGAGCCACTGGCGGAGAGGGAACTGCTAATATGGGCACACAACTGATGTCAGAGAATGGAGCCATGGTAATGTATCAGGAAAAACAAACAATTAAATATGCTGTCAGAACATTGCCTCAATGTTTCTGTATCAAAAATTAAATAGTTTGAATTTGACCAAAATTCCACCATTAACTGCTTTATACTAAATGATTGTATTAAACCACATAACTAATAGACTCATTTTTCTCTCTCTCCCTTTTGCTAATGGCTGTGGCACCTGGATCAACTCCGATTGATCAACTTTGAAAAACGTTTTGGATACAATGGATTTAATGTTTAACCCCAAACATGCGTCAATTCCTATTATATCAACACAATCTCACAACAACCCACTTACCCTTTTTGTAACACTGACCCCTATGGAACCACAGCGAAACGATAGATACCCGCAAGGTGGACAAATGGGGGGCCGACCAGACGTGGAGTCCCCGAAACTGCAGCAACAGCAGCCGCAGGCACATCCACAGCAGCAGCAACAACAACAACAACAACAACAACAGCAACAACAGCAACAACAACAACAACAACAGCAGCAGCAACAACAACAGCTGCAACAACAGCAGCAACCATTGCCCCCGCAAGTTGCACCAGCTCCAGAATTTGGCAGGGGGAGTCCAGTAGGGGGCGTCTTCGATGGGCCAAATAACAAGCGCCGCAGATACTAACTGGACCGTGTTCTCATGGGACTTTTGTTACTGAGCCTATTCTTGTTTTTTTTACCTAGTTGTTGACCTACTGTTCTCCCTGTGGCTTGGATATGTTTGATTTAAAAGAGCATTTTCTTTGTCTGTTTTTGAAGGTCGTGTGGAGGGTTCAGGGGATTTATTTGCAGAAACTGAATATATTACAGTAAACATGTTCCCTCAGAATAAGCCTATCCGTGTGTTGTTTTTCCTTGTTTCTCATAACAAGGAACAGAGAAACAAGACACTGGCTTCAGACGGGGCCTTGGGAATTTTTACATATGCTGAAGGATGATATACGTTCAAGTCCTACACACTTGAATCACAATATTGAGTTGGTTCATTGTGCTACTTGACCACTAGCTATCACTAAATCCTACACACTGACCCTTCACGTTTTTCTGCAGCACAAGTCTCATAGTACGCCAGGGAAGGAACTCGCAGTCAGACATTTTTGCAGTTGCTGCTGTTGTGCTGGTTCGACTGTATGAAGCTGATCTGTTGGACGGTTGAATTGATTTCAGATTGGACATTGTTTAACATCCAAACCAGACTAGTGCTGTCTGGGGCCATATACTGCCTTAGTTCATAGGTTTTGTTCTTGTTGCATTTGATTGTTTGCCTCCCTGTAAACATACTCTGAACTAATTTAATGTTGAATCACAGTGGAGGAGATTTGAGGCTTCGGTGCAGCCTGTACTTGATGGTCAAGAGAAATAAATACTTTGTAGGTAATCTTGTTTCTTTGTGGTTTGAAATACTTATCTCTTCCATTTACTAAACTCCCTTCTCAGGTTGGCAAGTTAGACACATCTTTTTAAGCCACAGGGCAGATTGGATCCAGATTGGGTCAAATTTAGTTTTGTCTACTAGTCCCAATTAATCCCCACGTTTGTCTGCAGAGGGCGCTGTTACATAATGTTGCTTTGATCAAATTACTTTGAATGGGGTTTATTTTAAAGCCGTTCTTAACTGTTCTATAATTTTAAAATAACATCTAAATACTTTCTGGTGCTTGACCAAACAAACGCTCGGCTTTCTTTGGATCTGGGAAATGTGATAAACACTGACCTTGAGTCACGGATGCTAAAGATTAGATTAATAACAGGTAAATGCAATTCATTTTTCTCTTGTATCGTAGAACACACACATATCAGACATTTGCCTTCACTCATGCTCACTTTTATTTCATAATAACTTCTCATAATAAGATGATGCTTGTAGTTCTCTCCCACATCCAATTTTCAGTTTGATCAATGTGTGAATACACAGGTACGTTTTTAATGAACCGTTTTGTCTCCACATTAAATAATAAGGGTTTGTTAAAACACAGTTCTGTAGATGTCTCAGATTTCTTTACATCTTTTCTGTTGTAATGAATTGATCCACTCTAGAGAATGTTATTGAATATATGTGAAAGTTGGAATTATAACTCTTCTTTCTACAATCAGAGTGATATTGATACTTTGCTTGGAAAGTGTGTTTGCAGCAGGAAGGTTGGGAGGCGGGAGAGACGTGCTGCTTTTCTTTGCCATGCCCAAGGCTGTTCATTATCAACATGAGGGAAGATAATCATTGAAGTGATCCAGTTCTTAATGGGGCTGATTGTGGCCAATTTGGGGAATGAATCATCTGTGTCCCTCACTTTGTGGCCTCGTTCTCCTTTAGCCCACTTTATGGCCCACTTCTGTTTCTAGAAGAACAATAGATTTGGGGGCAACAGTTGTTTTTTTCCTTTTGAAATCCACCACCTCCTTTATATTCCACCATACATTTGTGAGGCCTGAAGAATTCTATTTATCGTGTTCACTTTTTTAAACTTCGTGTCATATCTACATCACAAGGCAAAGAAACAGTCTCCGTCCTTCAAAGTTTGAATGTGCCCTACATTACAACCTTGTGACCTAGATGACAGTCAATACTGCTCATGACTGATTCCTAGGGACTGGAAGCTAAAAGTGATGTAGTTTGGTTTATTTACTTTTTTAAATGTCTCTCCCTATTTCTGCTGACATATACACATCCTCTAGCAGACTGAGCTTTCTTTGGGTTATCAAGTCCTACTCACTGACACTCAGTAAAATTATGAAGTTATACACAGGAAGGACTTGAGAACCCAAAGAAAAAGACTTGTGTGTCTCTGGTCAAGTTTCTCAGCTTCTTAGACGATGGGTCTCATAAGAATCAAACCAGCAACCTCAGAGCTCGAGTCATGCTACAACAGACTTAGCTACTTGGTCGGACACCTGCTGTTTACTTCTTAAAAGCATTTCTCTAAAATCCAGCTCCCAATTCAAACCACCAATGATCTGTTGAAGTCCAACGCTCTATACATATAGTATGTCTGTTTTGGTATCATCCTTCTGTGGCGTAGAGGAAAGGCTTCAGGTCTTTATAGCAGAAGATTCTTGGTTCAAAACCTGTTGAGTTTAGCTTTAAGTTCACTTGTGAAAATTCACTATTCATATATAACATCCGTTAAAATAAAACCATCATCCACCTGTGTTGTAGAGGAAAGGCTACAGGTCCTTATAGCAGGAGGTTCTTGGTTCAAAACCTGCAACAGGTAGCTTTAAGATCTCTTGTGAAAATTGTACTCTACATATAGAACATCTGTTGAAGTTATTCCAGTGTCTGTCTGTAGTGTGGAGGTAATACTAAAGGTCCCTGAACCAGAAGGTTCTTGGTTCAAATCTCACATTAGACAGTTCTCAATGCTCCATGCAATTTAAAAAAGACTTAGCAAAATTAAACAAAACACTTAGTCAAAAAAACCCTCTTTTTTTGCAATACTTATAATACTAAAATGTATTAGTGTATATTGCTTTTAAGGTAGTTGAATAGCTGCCTTCTCCCATGCAAAGCATGGGAGAAGGCAGCTATTCTGGAGAGCCTAGTTCTGGCCAGACACACATTGCATGGAGACTGGTTGAGGGCCTGGACTCTTTCATGCAACTATTCAACCTCCACCTGTTTCCCTACACCCTGTTTCCGGGACAAAGCCAAAGCCAGTTTGGTTCTGGTCAGATTTGAACCAAGAACCTTCAGGAGCCAAGTCCCACAGCATCTCCACCAGGCTAGTGGAGGGCTCCTTTAGTAATGTTAACAGATGTTCTATTTCTCCTGTTCATTTGGAACATGTTAACAATACAAAACTGCCCCAGAATGGATTTGAATGGGAGAATGTAAATTGTCTTTGGTCAGACTTGAACCATGAACCTTCTGGTTTGAAGACCTGTAGCCTTTCCTCAACACTACAGAAGGACAATGGAATACCTTTAACAGATGTTCTTCATCTATAGTGTATTTTCACAAGAGAACTTAAAACTAACCTCAGCAGGTTTTGAACCAAGAACATTCTGCTATCAAGACCTGTGGCCTTTCCTCTACATCGTTCTATATGTTCTATATGTGTAGTGCATTTTCACAAGAGAACTTAACACTAACCTCAGCAGGTTCTGAACCAAGAACAGTCTGCTATCAAGACCTGTGGCCTTTCCTCTACACTACAGAAGGACAATGGAATGGCAGTAACGGACGGTCTATATGTGTAGTGCATTTTCACTTGAGAGAACTAGTTAAATGAGCTTTGGCTGAGCTACTTGACCAGAGACACACAAGTCTCTTTCTTTGGGTTCTCAAGTCTTTCATGTGTATAGTTTCATAATTCCACTCAGTCTCAGTGAGTAGGACTTGAGAACTCAAAGAAGTAGGCTTGTGTGTCTCTGGTCAAGTAGCTCCGCTTGTTAAAGGATGGACTTTCATAAGAATCAAACTCACAACTTTTGTTTCTTATTGTTTCGTTTTTTTAACTGTTTCCTATCATCTTCCCTCACTTTTCCTTTGTAACTTGTAAAGCATCTTGTAACTGCTGTGAAAGGTGATATATAAATAAAGTTTTGCTATTATTATTTATTATTATGATAACTTACTTACGAAATACTCTATATTTCATCCCATCAGCGTCACATTAAAGTATCAGGATTTTGAAAAGTTTATTCTGAACGAAGAACCACACGGATTTGGGGTATACTGCCCTCTTGTGGAGGAGGACATGAATGGTCATGGTTATCACTCACATCTGTGATATTCAAAGACGTTTCATAGTTTCTATAGAAACAAGGAGATTCAAGATTCTGGATCCAGATGAAGTGGAACTTTTTGCTTCCTTACTCCCATAATATAATCACTTTATATTTAAATTACAACCTTATTATTGTAATTTCATGAGATCTTCTTATAATCTCAAGGCTCTTTTTCAAGAGATATGTCTTTCGTCAATATGGTTAATGATGAACCTTGGATGCCCTCTTGTGGTTCAAATTTAGTACTACAGTGAAGTAGGAAAGGGTATGTTGAAGCATAAATAAAACTTAATTTACTCAGATTAGAGTAATATGTATTAATGTAGAGTATTTACTCACTCTCTATCTTTCTTATCTAATATATAATATCAGTAGCTGTGTCTTCTACCATATAAATACAAGGTGCCACAAGTAGTTGTGTTTGTTTGTTAATCCCCAAAGTAAACCCTGTCCTCTAATTTGTAAAACAAATAAATAAAGGATATTGTGCGAAATTAATTATGTTAAAAATAGGCGGACCTCTTTTTTGGCAGCGTGTTGGCGCCGCCTCCATTCTGTGCGTAAAGACGCATTAAGAAGTGGCACAGATAATCCAGACAGGAGGTGCTTTGGTTACAGCTCAGACTTCATTGATGGTGAGCAGGAGGCACATCTCTGGTCTCAGCTGCTTCTATCACTCACTTTTTTATATATCTCTTCATCTACAAAAAACTCACCTGAACTTCCCTCCTCACAGAATCGACTGTTTGCGTCCCCAGCAGCAGACCTTCAGTGACTTCCTCCGAGCTTGTGTTGAGATGGTCTCCATCTTCCGGAGACAGAGGTTATTAATGGGATTCCTGTGTCCCCTGCATCCCCGGAGGACAGTTGGACAGTGAGCCGGAGCACGTCTGGAGGCTGGATGGACAACATGTCTCCACAGCAGCAGCAGGACAGCCTCGGCCGAGGGGGAGCAGGGCAGCAGGAAAACAAACGGGTATGTTTACAACCACCTGAGGCGTTCATCGAGATTTAGGGAACACGTTTCTGATTTTATGATTTAAGGAGAAACGTTAATAAGAATCAGTTTGTGCGTAAAGGCGCATGGGATTGTGTCCAGCTTCAGTTATTTCACCTGAGATGTACCATCACGTACCTGCCATGGGGTCACACCCACCTGCACTCAGTAGCGTCTCAGAAATAAATCACCAATTAATTCTACAACTGATTAATCATTCAATGCAAATGATGCCATAAATTCAATTATAATAAGATGAATCAATAATGAAAATAACAATTAAGTAGTGTGTTGTAGATCTACAGTTTACTTGACTTTTGTGTGACTGACATGAGACAAAGATATTGTGCAGTGTACCATCTGATATTCAGCCTAATATCTATTTTATTGATGGATGATTAGTTCCTCAGTTAGTCTGTGGCTGCAAGACATCATGCTGATGTAAGAAAAGAGTCCTGCTGCTCTGTCCTTGTTTGGGTTAATGATTCCACATGTATGTTCGGAGTGTCCCTGCCGGTCCTGTAGGTTTCTGACAGTATGAGCAAACACAGTGATCAGTGCGTATGTGTATATCAACTGAAGTTCGCAGAGAGTAAATGAAACGTCACAGTTTGGAGGCATGAATCCAGCCCGGCTTACTCTCCTCTGAGCTGCTGTGTGTTGGGACACAGTCACTAATATCAGAGCTGGTCAACAGAGCAGGAAAGTCATATTTCCACATTGGCTTATCATGTCGCAGTGTATTTTTAGGGCTGAAAGGTAACATTGTAATGTTGTGGCTGGAGTGTGAGGAATGTTTCAGCACCGTGCGACACGACTGAACCAACGATATTACATCGTGAAATGTCAAGAGGTGTGTGGACATGCGTGTCAGTTGATGGGCGGGGGGGGAGGGGATCTGATCTTTTCTCACTGTGGACTCTTTTACTTCTGTTTGCACTCAGAAGGTTTTAAAGCCTGCACACAAGCTGGAGACTGTGTTCGACCTGCTGACGGAGGATGTGTGAGAAAAACACGTTTTCCAAAGATACCGCTGCAAAGAGCTGCAGGGACGATTTAAAGTTCACACCACAAAATGTGTGGTTCAAAAAGGGTAATTTATAGATATCACTGCGACCTGTAGGACTACAGACACGACCTGGAGCTTATATAGATTAAAAAAATGATTCATGATGGTAAGTAGGAATGATGTCGCCATCAAAGCGTCTCCACTTCCTCCCACTATCCAGAAATGAAGCCAAAATATCCCAGATGCAAACGCTGCCATCTTGCATATTTAGAGACAGCGTCCACAGTTTATCCTAATTTTAATAACATCAAACAAGTAATTAAAAGCAATCTTATCAACTAGAAACATATGGAGTATTTCAAGATGTAAAAACGATTTGAAAATCTGTTCCAGTGTCCTGTATATTGTCAGAAATCACAAGATATTAAGGGACAATAAAGACCCAGAGATCTCAAACGTTCATTACATTGAGAGCTCAGTGGTGAAACTACTAAACCCTCGTCTTTCCACCTGCTGGAAATTCTTAGAGCTCAGGTGGAGTAAATAACCACATTAACCAGGAACCTGGGACTGTTCCACTGGTTGTGTTAGTCCTTCAGACAGTGAATGAACTATGGTTGTCTAGAGCTTGTTTGTCACCTCGCTTCACACTCAGAAATCCTTCTATAATTAGATTAAATGAATCTTCACTGATCCTCGTGAGGAAACGAGAATCCAGCAAAGAAAAAAGAGGATCTCTGGAGTGTTGAGAGGCACAGAAACAGAAGATAAACGTGACTTTCAAATTGCAGCAAAGATAATTCACTGGGTATCTGAAGTGTGAGAGAGTTCAGAGAGAGATGGAACACTGATCCTCATGATCCGACATTCCTTTGTGTTTAACGTCTCCTCTTTCAAACGGCTGCCGTGCTTGGCGCTGTCGAGGTCAGTCCCCGCTCGGTGATGAATGGACAGAACATTAAGGTGCCTATGTAACATGTGTGCAGTAAACATGACGCACACACGGTGGGATTTGAGCCTTTTGCTTTTACAGAGCAGTGTGGCAGGAATGAAGCATGAATATTGATGATAGGAAATCAAACAAGCAAAATGTAAATGGACGTGTGTTTCTTTGTTTTGTCTCTTTCAGCTGATGAAGTCTCAGAGTTATCGGCGTCAGTCGGCTCCGTCTCTGGTGTTCACCAAAGCTCTCACCAGGTCCAAGACCATCTCCAGGTAACAAATCACAATCAGCAGGTAGTCTTCTAAATTAACAGTGCACGGTCCTTAGAGCAGTGAGTTTATTGTCCTGCTGTTGAAGCCGTTGTGTTTGACAGGCTGAGTGGGTCAATTCCAACATCTGCAGAAACCGCCAGACCTCCTCCTGTTCTCTAACAAAGAGGTCGCTGTGGTCAGGCCACACACACACACACACACACAGTCACATGCCCCTGGCACAACCCTGACTGAGGTGTTGAATCCACTCGGATAGATAATCCACCTGTAACCAGACTTACCAGAGGATCAGCAGCTATTATTAGTGTCTGTTGTAGAACATATGGAGAAGGAAAGTGAAGAAGAAATAACCTCGTTAAAAAGCTCCTCCTACGCAAAAATGGGCCTTGAGGCACGTGAGGAGAAGTCAAATGAAAAATAACTTACACAGATCAGCCACAACATTCAAACCCATGTTCCTGAAAGTTATACTGTGCAAAGATACAGTTGCAGTTTTGCTGTGACTGACCTCTCGTTGCCTTCTGCTCTGGATCTCACAGCCTCTGACTCAACACAGTTTACATAACGAGCAGAACACGAGAGACTTTGAAGCCTCATTCGTTTCTATTGAATCCAAAGTCAAATGTGGATCATGCAAACTCAATGAACGTGCACAGTGTGTCCACATCGGGCCAGATCTTCAGATGAAGGAGGCACATGTCATTCATCCTAAGCAGCAGGGGATGACTGAGTCTTTCTTTCATCGCCACGGAACATGTCTTCAGATGAACTGATACTGTCCACCATTTACAAACAATGAGTTAGCTGCTGCCCAGCATTACCCCCCAGTCACGCTGTCAGTGGTTACACAAGGAGATGTCAGAGCCACTCAGAGAACTTAGCTGCATTTTTAAAGAGTTTAGATATTGACGTGAGTTTGCGTAACACTGCAGGGCTTTGGAAAAAGGCTAAGAGAAGTTAAGGCCACACTGAGAATATCACTGTCCTGCATGCTCCCCCTCTGCAGTAAAGACTTCCCCCCCAAAACTCCCTGGATTCAAAAGAGAAGGTGTGACAGGGAAACATGCTGTGATAGTGGCAGACACCAAAGATGCTTTAACTTCTCATCAGCTCAAATAATGTTTTCAGACATGCTCTCCAGAGAATGTTCCAGGTCAGACGGGTTCAGTCTGGATATTCAGAAACGTCATTCAGATTTCTTTTGCTGCAACTTAAAAACAACAAATTGTGATTATTCTCTCTGACGTGCTCCGTGTGTTTCAGAGAGAGCTTCCTGCCTCCGCTGTGTCCAGAGACGTGTCCATTGGTCCAGTCCTTCCTCGCCGCCCCTGATAGGTCCTTTCTTCTCCACGCACACGCTCAGTTGAAGACGGGGATGCAGACTCAGGACAGACACCTCTTCCTGTTTAATGACCTCCTGGTTATCGCCAAAGCAAAGTGAGCACAGGGCTGCTCCTCTCTCCCTCCACAGTCCAAGGTAAAAATGTGTATGTGTGTGTTTTCACGCCGACTCTTTACGTTCCCAGGTCAGCCAACCACTTCAAGCAGAAGGCCCAGGTGCGTGTGTGTGACATGTGGACGGCGAGCTGCATGGACGAGGTGTGTGAGGGCAGCACCAACCCTGAGAGGAGCTTCGTCATGGGCTGGCCCACCTGCAACTCGGGTGCTATGTTTAGGTAACACAAACACACAAACACAAATCTGCAAAGATGCAGAAACAAGCTGGAATGTGTTGGGCGTATAAAAACATGTTCCTGTAAACATATCCAGCCTCTCTGATCACTCTAATTCTTGGTTTACTGTAACACTGTGTGTGAGTGTTTGTTTAACAGCACCGGTGTTTAGAAGAACCTGGACACATTCTGCTGAGACATTTTAATGAGACTCCGAGTGACACGTCAGAACTCAAACATCGTGTTTTCTGTAAACTTTGATCCCGTTCACGCCGCCCAACGTCAGTGGCTGTAAACTGTGTTTATGTTTCAATAGTAAATATGTTGATGACGCTGTAAACTCGACGGTAAATTCCAAGAACAGAAAACAGACAGGATGAGGAGCAAACAGGGGCCAGGATCATTTTTGAGGAAGGAACTCAAAACTTCTCTCCAGATTTATTTTCTTGAAAATTACAGAAAGCAGAACACATGGACAGGTGTGGAGTTAAAATAGGAAACACACAAATCCAAGTCAGCACACACACACACACACACTATAACAATGTGTGACATGTTTCTACTGTGTCCCTCAGCTCAGCAGAACAGAAGGAGAGATGGCTCTCCCTCCTCAAAAGGTAAACTTCACACAATATAAAGTGTGTGTGTGTGTGTGTGTGTATTTACACGTGTGTGTGTGTTAGACGCCTCACACTTGGTGTTTCCTCTTTTCATTAATTCCAGTCGTATAAAAGAGGAGAAAGAGAAGGAGGACCCTAAAACCATTCCATTGAGAGTGTACGGGAAGGGAATCAACTCCTTCGCTGTTGTAAGTTTACTCTGATGTTTGTATCTGTCATTTTAACATGGTGAACATTTTATACACAAACTTTTAAATATTAGCTAGTGTGTGTCTGTCGTGCTGCTCTGTTCTCCTGATGATGTGCACGGGTGTCTTCTGCTCCCCCCACTAGACCAAGACACTTCCTGTCAGCAACTCAGACTCAACCAATGAGGTGATCCGACTGGCTCTGCAGCAGTTCAGCATCATAGTGAGTGACAAAGACTAAATGAGAGGAAACAGTTCATAGTGGACCCCCCCCCACCCCACCCCCCCAGCTAGAATAGATGTTTACAGCACAAACATTCTGTTTCCAGTCCTTTTATCTTTTCTATCATGTAAACTTGCTAAAACCTTGATTTAGATTTATTGCTGCAGCTCAGCACCAACACTTTAGTCCTGCACCACCTTAGCCGCACAATTAACATGTGATGTCAAACCAGCAGCGTGTGACCACTGAGGGTGAATACGTTTCTTTCATCTCTCTTCCTGCCACCCTGTCCTCTGAGGTCTGGTAGCATCTCGTGTCTTGTCTCTCTGACTCTTGTGTCTTCTTCTCAGGGGAATGTGAAAGACTATCAGCTGTGGGTCATCTCGAAGAGGGACAACACTCCCTATCCTCTGATAGGTGAGCAACACCTAGACACATCCTGTTCTAAATGTATTGTTTCCTGGATGATCTCCGATTCTGTTTCTCACCACCACAGGGGGCGAGATGTGTCTTTTAAACTCACTGGTACCATTCCCTCTCAGAAAACAGTTAGCTCCTGGCAGCCAGGGCTCACTGGTGTGTGGTTTTTGTTCTATGGGAACTATATCAAGCCTCCAGGGATTGATCCTGTTTCCTCCTCTGTGTCTCAGGTCATGAGTTTCCATTCTGCATCCAGATGAGCCACGTGAGATGCTCGATGTCTCAGGGAGGCAGGGACGCCTCGGCACCGGCTGTGGACAGGCAGAGGGCGCTGCAGGCGGAGCAGCTGCAGGTGAGCAAGCAGTGCCAGTTCATCCTGAAGCCTCGACCCACGGAAACGCTGCAGCAAGTATCTGCAGGTGAGACCAGCCACTGTGCACGGAGCTTCACTCTGTCCTGTGTAAATGACGGTTAGTGTAGTTTAAAAGAAATGAAAGATGTATTCTCATGCATTCTGGGAAACTGTGTTGTCTTTCCAGACTTGTTTCAGAAGCCGTTTAAAAGGAGGCGGTCCCTCATCACCTGGGCGTTCTGGCGAGGCTCCTCCTCACACCTCAATGAGCTGTCACTTGCTCCCCGTGGCTTCCTGTTCGGACAGCCACTCAGCGCCATTTGTGCAGAGGACGCTCTGCCGAAGCCGGTCATGGTGAGTGGGTACACCAAGGATTCTAGTAACACTGTAACTTTTACTGAGAACAGCGCCCCCTGCAGCCACATTCATTTGGGCCCAATGAAGTGGTTCTCAGGTAGAGAGCAACTGTCTCCAATTATCAGGCTGTAAACTTGTATCATGAATTCTAATCAGAGTTTGCGGCTTTGATTTTTTACTACATGGAGATATATGGAGGAAGACGACCCCTCACCCTCCTCTCTCCTCTCCCATTAGGACATGTTGGCGTTCCTGTACCACGAGGGTTCGTGGACGCGGGGGATCTTCCGGCGGCCGGCGGGGGCTCGGGCGGTCAGGGAGCTGCGGGACTCTCTGGACGCCGGAGAGTTTCAACTTCCTCTGACACGCGACCACGTCTTCATCATAGCCGGAGTCTTTAAGGTCCGAGGACACTTGCTTAGTTTGAAGACTGTGTGTGTGTGTGTGTGTGCATGCATCACTGTTTGCCACCTTATTAACCCACATCTGTAAGCACAATATTAATCTGCTTCCATCCTGCTCAGCCTCAGTGTGACATGATATGCAACTACGTGAGCAGGACAAGCTGTTCACAGCAGAGCAGCCTTCATGTTGTTAATGTAATCTGGATTATAATCGCTTATTATCTGGAGGGATAACACAGAGATGTCACGTCTTTATGAAGCAATTATTTATATTTGTCATAGTCCGTTTAATGCCAGTACATAAAGATACCTTGTGGAGAAATCCACGATAATTTGCAGGATAGTTTTTATTCTGTATTTAATAAAAAAATGCTGTATGGATGCTTTCAGGATTTCCTGCGCAGCATCCCGGGCAGCTTGCTGTGTTCTGAACTACATTTAGAATGGATGGATGTTCTGGAGGAAGAGGAGGAGGAGGAAGAACGGGTGCAAGACATACAGAGGTAACATCCACACGCTCTGTCCGGTTAGTCTACTCGACTCTCTGTGTTACTTTAACTACTTGATCCGACCTCTGGCAGGATGACCTGTCGCCTGCCCAAAGGAAACGCCCTGCTGCTACGCCACCTGTTGGCCGTGCTGCACGGCATCGAGGGGAACGCTCACGAGAACCAAATGACAAGTTTCAACTTATCGGTGTGCATCGCTCCCAGCATGCTTTGGCCTCCCGGAGCACCTTGTAGTCCTGAGGTGGAAGGAGAGGGAGCTAAGAAGGTGAGATCTGAGAGATCTTCATTGGCTCGTACTGAGTTTACAGATGAGGAGCAAACATTTATCAACAATAAATTCAGTCCAAAAAGTTTTGTGAGAATATCACAAATACACTGTGGAATTTGACCCAGACCTTGATAGACGCCCAGGATTATTACATTGCCACACCGCAAATAAATCTCTCTAAGCGTCTCACAACTCAGCAACAAAGAACCATTTGTTAGTTTTGTCACCAAAGTTGCCATCCCAAGAAACAAGTTGAGTAAGATCCACAAAATAATGAAGCAAAGCTGTTTTTCTGTTCCTGAAAGAAGGACGCATTGTAACACCAGCAGCAGCTCAGAAATGAAGAGCAGGAGATTACCACCAGCCTTGAAAAGTGTGAAAACAACCGGTACATATATTTCCACCAGGCGTTTCCTCTTCTCCTCTTCTTGTGTGCTGCAGGTGTGTGAACTGGTGAAGTTCATGATAGAACACTGTCAGCTGATCCTAGGAGAGGACCCCACCTCTCTGTTTGGAGGGCTGCCACAGAAGCTCAACACTGACGAGCTGGGATCAGGTACAGACATGATGGAGATGCAGAGATCCAGAGATTTAAAGTCACAGATACATTAGTCCATAAAAGTAGATTATCAAAATTACTTTTGACATAAATTGTTTTCTGGCCCATCAGAGTCGTGGAAGGACCCTCCGACCGACTCGTCCTACGACAGTCTGGAGAACGAGTTGGACAACATCAGCGGGGGGTCGCCCGGTCTCTGCAGCCGAATGAAGCCTCGATCCAAAGCTCTTCAGGGCAGCCTGGACTCCATCCTCACGTTCAGTGACTACGACCAAGACACAGACCCAGATACACACCACACCCCTGCAGGCAGCCCACTTGGTCTGAAGCTAAACCCGCTGCGGAGATCAAGAGGCCGGAGACAGGACCCACACCTCTCCAGCCCCGGCCAGGACTCACCGACCATTGACGCCTCCTCCGCCCTGGACTCCCTGTCCCTGGATGGACGGCACAGACAGAGGCGGCGCTCAGAGCCGGCCATCGCATACATGACCAAGTTCCGGCCGTGTGTCTCAGGGAGTACCGACGGGCTCACTGGTGAGGATGAGGACGAAGAGCCAATAAAGAAGACAAGCATTCTCACACTCGCTCACACACACTCTGGAGGTCCGAGCAGGAGAGCTGGAGGCGAGCCGAACCTTCACGGAGGAGCTCTGGGAGCCAGCTCCTCCAGCCTCTCCTCTACCGCCACCTCCCCTGCACCGACACGCTCCTCCCTGGATTCCCTTGACTCCCTGAGCAGTGACCACTGTGCAGCCAGACGGGGGATTCATCCGTCCAAACCATGCCTGCCCTCCAACGATACTACTGCATCCCTGTCCACCAGCGTCGGCTCCGCTCTGACCTCGAATGAATCTCCGGAGCTGGAGACCATTCCCAGAGAATCATCCAACTGGGGGACTTCAAGAGGTTGCAGGGGCCTCCACCCAAATTCCTGGCTGAGGAAAGACCGGAGACTGTCACTGACCCAACAAGACAACTTAGAAAAAGAAGACGAAGAGAAGACTGGGGTAAGTAAAAACTTCTTATGACTGGAGTATTATATTGTATTGGCCTAAATTCATTGTATGTGCTTATACAAACAGGAAGGATCCAGTGATATGTCGCGCAAACTCGTCCCAGAGAAAGGAAAAGCAGGCGAGAGGGGAGGAGGAAAACTGCTCTCCAGCAGCCAACAGAAGCCCAGAGTGTCAGATACAGGAGGAGGAGGAGGAGGAGGAGGAGGAGGAGGAGGAGGAGGCCGTGTCAAACAGGACTCATCCAGCCTCCCATGTCACCACCGCTCTACTGGGAACCTCCACTTCCCTAAATCTCCCTTATTCCATAGCTCTGACTCCAGGCAGCTCAGCACCAGCCACGCCTCTGCAGCCAGTAACATCTCCAACCAGAGGAGTGCAGCTGAAGGTGACGTGAGCGAGCTGAAGCAGCCGACAACATCTTTATTTTACAAGGCCGGCCCTCCATCTCTGTCCCTGTTTAAGAGACACAAGACTCATTCCACTAAGGGCGGGAGTAACACCAGGCTACATCAGCGCAGGGGGTCAGAGCCTGGGCGACAGGTGGTGGAGCAAGCCTCCACCCTGGGCCGGGCGAGGCTGCCCAGCGACCCCGGACTGAAGGTGTCCGAGGTGGATCCGCAGGGTGAGAGGCCAGAGGCACGTTTCTGTCTCTCGCCATGTGCCACCAAAGCGGTGAAGGACTACTTCTCCTCGCACCGGCGCAGCAACCCCCAGAGCAGCCAGCAGGTGGCACTCGCCCTGGTGGAGAGTCGCAGGGAGTGGCTGAAGAGATGCAACGACCCCACGGCCGAGCCAGATTTCGAGGAGCTTCTCTTTGCCGAAGAATCCTACGTCTAATTAAATCATAGACCGTATTTAAAGATGGACGACATTACTGCTCCATTAAAGTGAAGCAGAAGAGTCTAGATTGCCACCTGGTGGCTGGCTGCAGTATAGGTCATAAATCCATGTCACATCGGCGTTTTTCAGAATATATCGGCTTCATATGTAGTTGACATGTGTCGTCCATCTTTAGAAACAGTCTATGGATTAAACCCGGAAGGAAAGTAACTCAAATTACAAAACAACATAAGATGCTTTACTGCAGTGTAATGATGATGGTATAGAATCCTACAGCTGCTTTTAAAACACTCATACTCAACCCTTTCTAGATTCAGTACAGTCCAGAGTTGATATGGTTCCTCAGTTCACTGTAGTTCAACTCTCCAGCTACAGACCTGCTTCAGCAGAGGCTAAAGCACAGGGTCTTTAAGTCTTTAGGCTTGAATACACTGAGCTGGTTGCACATACATCACATTTTAATATGTTTTACCTACAACAGTAACTCTCTCCCCATTTGCAGTTGAAGAACAAACAGGTGCATGATTAAGTATATACACACACATTTTAACACTTAGCAAAGAGCGCTTACCCATCAAAAACATTTATCAAAAATTTTCCTGATACGTCCTCATTTCTGAGGATGTATCAATATTTTGCATTTGCAGAATATTAAACTTAAACTATATCAGGCCAAAGTAAAAAAAACTGCCAATTTAAAAACGACCTGGTGTTGCCTTCTTTCAATCTTATTTCTGTTACTGCAAATAGACAAAACAAGGTTCAACTTAATGTTTCTCCTGATCACAGTTTCTCCTTCAATGATCTTCATAATTTTCTTTTTTTTAATGAAGTGTGTTTAAGTTAAAAAATCTTAACTTTATCTTAAGGATTTTGTTGAAGCCCAACAGTTGCATATGTACTCTGTAGTATTAGGGCAACTTAAAGGGAGAAATGATCAGAGAAAATAATGAGGATTCAGTTGTAATATTATGTAAATCAAGTCAATATTCTACAAAAATAAAATGTTCTCATCATATTAGGACTTGAGGTTTGTAATATTATGACCTTATTCTTGAAATCTGAATATTTCTTGTATACTGCCCTAATCCTCTGTTGTACATTTGAACATGATGGTCTATAATTATACATGTTTTTAATATCACTTGTAGAATAATTGCAGCCTGGCTAAGACGCATGTGCACAGAACTTTTTCAGTATAAATATATTCATCTCATAATAAAAGCAGCTTAAAGGATCTACACATGTATGTTTTACTTCCACACAGGTGGCGTTGTAAGTTAAGTTTGATTATTCACCATTTAGGCTTTTTATAATAATTATTAGAAATCTGCTTTATTATTCATGTTGCTATTTGCCAAATGTTGTGTAAACAGCAGTGAACGGACTCGTCTAGAAGCCGCTGAAGTTTGCTCATCAAGTGTAAACGTTCCTTTGTCTTTTCTACTCAAACATTTCAAAGGCTTATTATCATGAATACCAACAGGCTGTTGCAGATATTTTATGTATCTTGTTCTATCTATTGCCAACAATGTTCTTTTCACATTTTCAAGCCTGTATTTATTAAAATTAATAAAACGCATCTCGCCCTAATGTTTCCATTATGATTAATGGGAACATTCATGTTTTTTAAAGCTTATATTTTAAGCAGCTTAAATAGTGTCTATGCTTTATGTTGTTGCCTCTGTACAGGAATTGTTTCACTATGTTTTTCCTCAGAATTACTGAAGTTTAAATGCATAAAATCTCTGCTTTTGCAAATAAAATGACAGACGAGGGAAAACCGGATTTAAATGTGATGAATTATTGCCTCCACCAAAGCGGTTATGTTATTGTCAGTGTTTATGATTCTTAGCAGGATTACTCAAAAACTACTTCCTGAAATTGAGGTCGGGACTGATCCCAAATTTCCCCCCCAACTTTCTTTATCAATGAGAGAATTCAGGGAATAATTTATGTGTCTTGATAATTGTGTGTGAAATTTGAAGCTAGTAAATTTAAATTGGGTTTGCCATTCTGGTTCTTGTCACTGGAAGCGGAAAATAGACATTTAAAAAAGACCAAACGATGATTTACTGAGATGATTTTCTCTTCAAACTCCATATTGAACTTGTACAAAGTGACAGCTCAACACGCCTTTAGAAAGGTGACTTTTTATTACATTATTTTTCACTCTATGCACAGATGTGTTTGTGTTCTAGTTATGTACAATCACATGATGAAGTTATATGGTCACAAGACAGATTTAATCAAACCAACAAGGCAGGAGTACATCTATATATATATATATATAATAAAATACGTTTTTTTTGGAGAGGGGTCAGTATCAGCACAATCTTTAAGGCATCGAGAACTGTTATTGGCTCACACACACACACACACACACGTGTCACTCAGCTTGGTCAGTGGATACGACTGGATTCACACAGAAAGAGACGGGTCGGAACGTCTGGATGTAAGAAACTTGTTCTCTGCGACTCGACGTGGAAACTAAGTCGCAGTAATGAGAGAAAGACACTTGGCTGGATAACAGAAGAACAGCGAGAGTCCCACAACACACACTGCCGTCCACTACATCCACAGAGACAAATAAATGTTGAAATGATGAAAAGGCAGAGTTTACAATGAGGTGATTGGTTTACCTAAGTTTAGAGCTTATACCTCTTAAATGTCGATGTTATTCATCACAATACAGCAGCAGTGTTCTATCCACAGACTGTTTATAAAGATGGACAACATGACATCTCCCCAAAAGTGAAGCCAAGTATCTCAAAATAGTATAAAATCCCTCCTCTGGTTGCTGCAGCACAGACTCTGTCTCCAGATGTGCAAGAAGGCAGCGCCCGTACTCACGATATTCAGGCTTCACATATAGATAGTGGAAGAAGTAGAGAAGTATCGTCCATCTTTATAAACGGTTTATGTCCGAACAGACTCTGTGCAGTAAACCGAAGGGGGCACTTTTACGTCCTATAAAAATAATTTTGTTGAGTCCAAGTCCTGTACTCATTCTTACTAGTTATTAAAAGTAGTCTGTAGATTTCTTGTGAGGTGGGAGGTTTAAAAATAAATGCAGTGCCGTGGCATTTGTCCAAGTACTGCAGTAGCAGTACTGGCAGTTTAACACCTACCATCGTGTGTGTGCGCGCGCATGTCGTACACTCAGTTCTGACCGGACACAACCACACTGTCTACACCCTCGTTCCACAGCAGCAGCTCCGCGGTTAACCAGATTCGTCTTTGCTTTGTCGGATGTCGGCTACGCTCTCTGGGACCCTGGCCACCATTCCCTCCAGAGACTTCGTCAGGCAGATCTGACAGCCCAGACGAGATCTGAAGAGAAAATGAGGAGTTACATCCGAGCGTCCACACTGGCAACCGGACACTTTGATGTTAAAGTCTAAATTCATATGCTAGTTTGGAAATGATAAGATCGGTTTTGTCTGCTCCACTTTTACTCTTTGTCTTACACCCGTCCTGAGTGATTTTTAAAGATAAATGTGCCACAAGTTTCTCCTCCTGTGGATTCAAAATGAAAGCTCTACTCTTTATTTACCTTATTTATACCTATAGTTTTTAACAGGTTTACCTAAATTTTCAAAAGGACAGAAAACCTCTGAGTTAAAACCTTAAGTGACTGTTCTCCCACAAATCCTTCTGAAACACTTTGTTACAGTTGTATGCAAACAATGATACCCTTAGTTAAAGGGAGGGACACACACTGCCTCAATCAAACATGTTTGTTTGTTGTGCAAAGACTCACCCATTCTTATGTGCGCGCCTGTGTCTGTTTGTGTTTGCTTACGTGTCAGAAAGGCCATAGGCTAAGTCGAGCATGTCCAGCTCCTCGTCTGTGACCGGCCCCAGGTTCTTGTAAACATCCTCATCAAATATAAGATGGCACGTGGAGCAGGCCAGCGTTCCCTCACACGCTCCTGCAGCACACAAACACACACATTTGAGCAGTTGAGCAAGATGACTAGTAATTAGTAATCAGTAATTAAAACCTTGATATCTCAGGTAACAAAATGTTTACATGCATGTGTGTGTGCTTACATACCAAAGCCATCAAAGTCCAGGTCTTCATTAATGACGACATCGAGCAGTGAGTCCCCAGGGGAACCCTTCACCGTGACCTTCTCCCCGTCTCGGTTGATGAAGTTAATTGTCACCTTGTTGTCCGACCTGAGAAACATGCATGAGAGAAAAAAACGAAAACAGAAGGCACAGTTTATTCATTTGACCTTTTATTTATTTATTTTGACAAAGTATGATTCACATTTGAGAACAAAAAAAGGTAAACTGGAACCAGTGTTACTGAAAATGGGTTAATTTTCACACAGCAATGACTGTTTCTCTGCCTCCACTGCACTCTAGTGGTCAGAGCTGATCAATACAAGTCCAAATGTCTGGGGAGAATGGGCTTAATATTTATTAACATATTTCACCAGCTTTGTATGAAAGCTCTTTATAGAGAGTGGGTAGTTTCCACTAACAGAGAGAAACAACTGTTCAGTTTAATGAAAGATGTAGAACTGCAACTGCTACTTGACAGACTGAATGATAAGAAGCAAACTGCCTTAGCTAGGTTTTAATGAACCTAAAATGAAGATAATATAATATTGATAACCACGTTTTAAGCAGTGTATTGTTGAGGTTTGTTATAGTATATTTCTTGACTTTACTGCACCTCTCCATCTCATCCAGATATGTTACTGTCTCCTCACTGTGACAATGAAACTGTGAATGCCCCAAAACACTGACAATCTGCCATCTTTTGTCATTATGGAGCAGAATCTACTTAGCAAAACGACATATTTAAACAAAGTCTTTAAACTGCCCCAGATGCCAAGTGCATTTGTGAATCTGATAGTTGTTAGAGGGTTAGGGTCAGCTGGAGCCGCCTGACGTGAGCACATGGGGACGGTGTCAGCCGGTTTAAGGCCGACATGCCAAACCAAACCTTCAACCTGAGCTGCAAATCAACAGGCGTTGCGCAATCCGACAGGCTGTGTGGCCCTGGGGAACCCCGGCCTTGATCCAAAGCCTTGCACCTGCACAGATGGACTGATCCCTTCAATCTGAGGGATTCAGCTGCAGCCACTTATTCTGACACTATCTCTTTCATTCTACATTCTTTATTTCATCTGTATTGCTTTTAATGTCCCTGTACATATACCTCTGTGCATTAAATGTACTTAATAAATACAACTGCCTTGCCTGTTGTCCTTTATATGGATTTATTACAAGTGGACACATTCAATTCAAGAAATAAGCTTATTAGTGTGGCTTACATTCATGAATGTGACCCAAATTCCAAGCAACCATGTTTGCATTCAAACCTGTATTTCAGCGCTTTGTAACTACTGGCCCAACAATGTGTTTGCATTAGAGAAACAAGCAACAAATATCAATACAGTACCTCAGGGTGCTTCCATTACACCTGTTCTGTGTACTTAACACAAAGTTCAGCAGTACGTTGATGGCTGGAAGGGCTCTACTCGTGGTCGACCTGCTCTTCAGCCTGATGTGTAATCACAGCATATGACACGATGAATTGCGTGTTTTCTGAATGGAGTTTGGCTCGTGGAGCTCAAACTACACCTGGAATTTGAGACTTGGATCCCGGATCATGATGGTGGATCCCATATTCTACCATTACCGACAGGAACCCCTCGATCCATGTGTCGTTGCTCCTCCCTTCATCTCTATCAGAAATGTTCCTATGTACTTTAAACATTGACACATTTTTCTATTACGCTTATAAAGTGTTGATTCCAATCAAAATTTTAAATACTGTTACTCTGCTGTTGTCTGCTGCACTTGTGTCCTGCAGAGGGATCCGTCACGTGTGGATCTCACCGAGCTTTATATCTCTCTCCGATCTTTCTACATTATTTCACCCTGTTAATAATTAATTGTTTGAGTAGTTTTCCTCGTGTTGATCATGTGGCACCTTGTTAACTCCTGTGAGACAAACACAATGAGACTGATTGTCTCCCTGGGCGGTGAAAGCGACTAACCTGAGCGGCCGTGTGCCGCTGGTGAACCCCCTCAGCCCGGTCAGCCAGGAGCCCGGAGCCGCCACCGCCGCCGTCCTGCGGCAGTATTCCCGTAACCGGACGGGAGCCAGCAGCCTCCCTATCACCGTCACCAGAGCCATTTGTCGGACACACGGGAGGATGGAGGATCGTAACACGCAGACGGTCCAGTTGACAGCGAGGAAAGTCGCACTTCTGTCGGAGAGGCGTCCCGGAGATGTTTGACTCTCACCGACCGAGTTAGCTTAGCCAGGCTAGGCTAGATGTTTTAGCTGCAGGACGTCACTGTGTCACCGTCATTACGTGAAGTGTCACCGGCGGCAGCTGCTCGTTGTACGTCCCGCAGACGATTAGCTCATTGTCCGGTGTTCGTGGAGCTAAAAGTGAAGCTTCTCTGTTCAGGTTAATGTCATCATAGGTGAGGTCAACGTCCCTGAGGAGTTTCCTGACAACAGGAAGCGATTCACCGTTAGCATAACAGCACTACTTCCGGCCATTACCAAACAAAATAAAAGCTTTACTCGACAAAAGGCTGCAATTTAACGCGGGTTAACCACTCAGGGGTTAAACGTGCTAATTATAAGTTTATATTCATCCATTTAAATATATAAGGACATTTTTATCGCTATTCAAACCAGGTATTTTTATTAAGACGTTTATATTGAAGTGGTCCCCCCAGCTTCCTGCTCTTTGCGGGCTAACTTCCGTTAGCTTGATGTCGCCAACAACGTGTTTATGTAACGTTGCCAAAGAGTTTGTGTGTTTTTTTTACAGTTTTACTGATGTTTTTTCTATTTTGGCTGATGGAACATTGTTTGGACCTTCACTCTCTTCTCTGCTGCCAAGTTCATCACAGAAAAAATAAAGAATCCACAAAACCTTGGACTTTTAAATAAAGTTAAACATGGCCACACCTCGACACATGATGAGTTAATCAAGATAGAGCCAGCTATTTAAATGTTGTATCATACATATTTATTTATCTGATTTGATGTAATCTTATCTATTTATGTAAGTAATTAGTGTTGCCATTGATTTTTCACAAAAAAATAAAAACATACAATTTATTTGGTAAAATACAACTACAAACGTGGATTACTGAACACACACCAGGTGGATTTGAGTTTAAGTGGAATTCAAGGGCCCTGAATTCCTATTTCCACCCCTGTCACTAGGTCTCGAGTGCATATATACTCCCAACAACATCAAAACACATCAGTGACCTTCACTGTCACATTTACACATCGCACACTGTTCTACTCTCCTGTCTGTTAACAAGTATTGATTGAGCTGCCCTCGATTAAACCAAGTGCTGTTCACCTTCAATATCTTTGCAGGACCCAGAAAACAGGATGTGTACAACATAGCTCTACGTCACAGGACAACTACTGACAGCCTGAACTTTGTTAGCTCCTGTTATATCAGCGTTGTGCTCAAGACTTTATCAGGCAACACTGATAAGTGCATCAAATATGAGTGATCATCTGTGGGAGATAAAGATTAATGAATGATCATGTTCAAAGTGAAGGGTTGATATATAAATCAGTAGCCTTTTCTGTCGGAGTTGCTCAGTGTGTGTCACCTCCGTCTCAGGTAAGCAGCTCACAAACTGACCATGTTCACATCAGCGTACACAACACAGGACAGAAGTCATTCACAAAACAAACTGAGCTTACAGAAAAACTAAGTTAACGTGATCGGTTGCATTTGTTCAGTGTTGCTCTGTGTCTTCTGTTGACAGGATGTTCAGGTCCCTGCTGCTGCTCCTGGCAGTGTCAGGTAAGATCACTAAATCTCTCCTTGTTAGGTTGTAACACGTCTTGATAGTTCATATCTAATTTTGTTACTGGATTTAGTGAATAATTTAATTTGCTTACTGAAATAAAAAAAAGTTTTTATTAAGTGAAATACTTATAATACTTTATTGTTAACCTAATTTTGAAAAAAAAAAAAAATGAATCTGTTACCGATTGGAATATTATTGAATAGTTTTTCCAACACTCTTCACACTGATATTTTAAAAACAGATATTGGTTCTCTTATCTGTCCTGTAGCTATTACAATAGCAAGATCTTTTCCCAATTCTACAAATAACTAATTGTTGACATTTCCACATCATAATTAATTGTGGCCTTATGGGTTGTTTCCAAAGCAGAAATATTGTGCTTTGTGATAATTAATAGTTTTATCAGAGCAATTGACCTTCAGCCGCTGTACAGAAATTAAACTTTGACCATGAGTGATTTATTACACAGTGAGAGAAAAGCTGTATAAATTAATCTGGAACAAAAGTTAATAAATGATTTGACAGGTAAGTATTTGTTAAATCTGCAAGGAGGTATTAGATTCCTTCAAGCAATATCACTAAGTCTTCCTCTCTGCCTGTATGGGAGCATCTGACAGTGAAACAGCAGGACCAGTTGTTGGCATGATCCTCAGCGGGAATGGGTGATCTAACGATGAACGGTACCTTTCAGGCCTCCAAGCCGCCCCAATCGCACTCGCTCGAGGACTGCAGAAGACATCTTCAACCTACCAGCTCCACGATGGCTTTCAAAAGGGCACTGAACATGACAATGACATCCGTCCACCCATTCCAGACAGCTACAGACGCGGTACTGAGCTCTCCAGAAGGTTCCTGGTTGACCTCAACATTGGCCTGGTGCAAGACAACATCGGTGAGTTTAGTTATCGAAGCCCTGCGGAAAATGCGGTCATTTTAGAACCAATTTGAATACATTGATTAGCCGGGTGCAATAAGGTAATTTCTATATTTTGTCCTGTAGCTGTCATCCGCCCCTCTCTTGGGAATGGGTTTGGAGAGATGGACAGAAGACAGAGGCTGACAGATGAAAGTGAGGATAAGATGTTATTTCTAGGAAGATAGATGTAGTTTATTCTCTAGATTCATTAGCCTTTACGAATGCAAAATATGATCGATAAACTGTCCTTTAAAAAATGTCTTTAATTTAGAGGCCCTCTGTCTTTCAGTCCCTGTTGATGTTCCAGCCCAGAAGAACGGTGGTGGTTGGGTCCGGGGGGAGGCACCTGCTGCAAATCATGTCCCAGATGGTTTCAGGCAGGGAACTGAACCTGTTCATAAAATCCAAGCAGGTTTCAGGCAGGGAACCGAACCCTTCATGTCTATCCCAGATGGTTTCAGGCAGGGAACTGAACCCTTCATAACTATCCCAGATGGTTTCAGACAGGGAACCAAACCCTTCATGTCTATCCCAGATGGTTTCAGGCAGGGAACCGAACCCTTCATGTCTATCCCAGATGGTTTCAGACAGGGAACCGAACCCTTCATGTCTATACCAGATGGTTTAAGGCAGGGAGCCAAACCCTTCATGTCTATCCCAGATGGTTTCAGGCAGGGAACCAAACCCTTCATGTCTATCCCGGATGGTTTCAGGCAGGGAACCGAACCCTTTATGTCTATCCCAGATGGTTTCAGGCAGGGAACCGAACCCTTTATGTCTATCCCAGATGGTTTCAGGCAGGGAACCGAACCCTTCATGTCTATCCCAGATGGTTTCAGACAGGGAACCGAACCCTTCATGTCTATCCCAGATGGTTTAAGGCAGGGAGCCAAACCCTTCATGTCTATCCCAGATGGTTTCAGGCAGGGAACCGAACCCTTCATGTCTATCCCAGATGGTTTCAGGCAGGGAACCGAACCCTTCATGTCTATCCCAGATGGTTTCAAGCAGGGAACCGAACCATTCATGTCTATCCCAGATGGTTTCAGGCAGGGAACCGAACCCTTCATGTCTATCCCAAATGGTTTCAGACAGGGAACCGAACCCTTCATGTCTATCCCAGATGGTTTAAGGCAGGGAGCCAAACCCTTCATGTCTATCCCAGATGGTTTCAAGCAGGGAACCGAACCCTTCATGTCTATCCCAGATGGTTTCAGGCAGGGAACCGAACCCTTCATGTCTATCCCAGATGGTTTCAAGCAGGGAACCGAACCATTCATGTCTATCCCAGATGGTTTCAGGCAGGGAACCGAACCCTTCATGTCTATCCCAAATGGTTTCAGACAGGGAACCGAACCCTTCATGTCTATCCCAGATGGTTTAAGGCAGGGAGCCAAACCCTTCATGTCTATCCCAGATGGTTTCAAGCAGGGAACCGAACCCTTCATGTCTATCCCAGATGGTTTCAGGCAGGGAACCGAACCCTTCATGTCTATCCCAGATGGTTTCAAGCAGGGAACCGAACCATTCATTTCTATCCCAGATGGTTTCAGGCAGGGAACTGAACCCTCGGTCTCTAGAATCCAAACACAGACAGTGGCATGTAAGGGAGATGTCATCAATGGAAACTGCTATGAGTTCCACCCCACACCAACAACCTTCCAGGACGCACAGGTTAGACAATCTACAGAAAGACCACTCAATAACTAAATGTCTGCGTTTGTAGTTCTTCAAATCGAATCTAACAATTTCCGTTGTCCTTTTATTCAAGGTCATCTGCAGAGCTCTTGCCCCAAATGCTGAGCTTGCCTCTGTACCCAGCAGTGATCTGCATTCTCGCCTGGTTTCCCTGGTGACCAAGGGTGGTGAGAAAAACCCTGTGTTGACCTGGCTGGGAGGCACCGTCAAGGCAAGACCATTTCCCTTGAAAGTTTATTAGCCATATTTTGAAAGAGAGAGGAGACAATCTGTATTTCAGGCTCTCACAAAGAAAACACTGAAGGACCTTCTTTATATCACCATTATTATTCAATGGCTCTATTATTCAATGACGCCAGCAGTCTGGTCCTTTGCCTTGGCACTGAATGGAGGCCAAGGAGAGTGTCATCAGATATGTTATCAACAGGACAGATAGTGTTATTCTTACCTTGGTAAAACATTGACCTTCGAACTTTTATTTAAAACCACCCATCTGTTTCTGTCCTGTTGCTAAGTGAGACCAGAAAGCAAAAAAGTGAAATGGGAAATTGGTCTTCGGGTCTTAAAGTAGGATTCTTGTCGATATTTGTAAATTTGAGAGATTAAATCTGATGCCTTTTGGCAAGAATGGAGGAAGTATAAAAGTATAATGAGGCTTTGCTTCTTTTACTTAGGTGAAGGATCGGAGAGCTTCCTCTCAACTTTAATAAAAGTGAATCAAGGTTATATGTCTGCATATGTTTGACATACCGTATGTGTGTTGCCCACATCAGAACCAAAAGGCATCATGGGTAGATGGGTCAGAGTGGGGTTACAGTGACTGGAAGCCGGGTCACCCCAACATTCAGACTGACAAACCTGTGTGTTTGGAGATGTTCCAGATAGGTAAGACAACACTCTAACCAACACACAACACAGACACACACAAATGGACTATGTTTGAAGGCAGCATTTCTCTGTATCTGGCAGAGAGGTAATTAAAGTGCAACTACAAGTTGAGGTCTTAAGTAAAACAAAGCAGCCTTGTTTAATCCAATACAATCAGGGGGTTTGTGGATGTGGTCTCACATGTTCTGGTATGTGCTTGTGTTATACAATCACTGTTTTAGCCGCACTATTAAAGGGTTAAGCTCACATAACTGCAGGGATACAAAATTGGGATATCCTGACCATCTCCTTCACTTTAAAGACCAGTAACCAGGAATGTTTACATTTTTAAAACGTGATCTTAAGAATATCCTACAGAACATGTGTGTTATGTCTGGCAAGCCAACATTCCTTTCACAATCTGTCCCTACCCTGTCCTGCAGATGAGAGCTGGTGGACAGCCGCTGACTGTGACCTGAGGAGAGCGTCCATCTGCTCGTACCCACTCACTGCTTGAAGACCACAAAGAAACAGTGTGTGAATGTCTGGATCTTTCTTGCAGAAAACATTGTTTAATGTTTTTCTCCTTGAATAAACTTTAAGATTTGTTCTGAATGTGTTTGTTTCCTCACCTCAGCCAAAGCAGTCACTCTTCATTCTTTTTCATACCGTAAAAAACTTGGTCGCACATTTATATTAAATTTAGACAAGACTTTAATTTTTAATAATAATTTTCCACTTGTGTATACAAAGCAGTTTGTACAGTTTAGGGAGCCAAGTTAAAACAATTTGTTACAATTTAGTACCTGGAAAGTGCAAAAGTACATTTCAAATAGGATGAAATAAAAATCATGCTGTACAATATATATACCGTATCCATAAATAATCACAGATATACACACATCCATTTGGTGACAGTCACAGAGAAGAGTTGCTAAGACACAAAATAGTACTTTTTTGATTTTGCTTCTAAGTCCTATTTTCTTGGTTCCCCATGGAAAACGGTGGAGGTTTAACTTGTGGAATGCTGCTTTGATTTTCGATTTACAGGGACAATAAGCTTCTGGCTTCAGTAATGAAAAAAAAACAAAAAAACTCTAATCTAACATCACGCTGGGATAAAGGCACTCCGTTTGTTGCAGTCGTGGAACAACTCAAACAGTGGTCTTTTGTCTGAATGACAAACGTGGACGAATGAAAGACAGAAATCTCGTAAAGAAGGACACAGATTGGTCTCTGCACGATGCTTTGCTGTGACTTTTAAATAAGGATTAAAGACAAAATCACATAAAAAAATTGAAAAAAAGAGAGAGAAGACGAGAGAACCATTAGAGCAACCCTGTGTCCAATGCCAAAACCCACAAGTGAGCCAAGAGCAACCAGGGGGCTGCTGATGTTCACACAATCAGAGACACCATATCAACATGTATGATGAGATCAAGAATTTGGATATAAAAAAATAAACATGCCTCAGTAGCATGTCCACACACACACACACACACACACACACACACACACACACACACACACACACACATATTATGGTGCAAAAATAGGAATCAACACAATCTCAACCATAGACATTTCATACTGTGGTTTGTGTTTAATTCGGATGTGACAAGAGTAAAGACGCAAGAACAACAGGAAGGAGAATGAGATGTGAAAAAATAAACGATAATAGTCAGGTCAAGTTAGAGCAGTTGGAAGGAAAGGAGAGAGAGTAAGGGTGCATTTCTATCCCGGCTAATCTACAGGAGGACGGAGTTACAGCAGAGGGCTGGTTGAGCAACATTTTCAGGGAAAAACTTGAAGAAGTCATCGACAGGCACCCGGCGAAGGAGCTATATTGCTGTTAACACTGACATCTCATAGAGCCCTTGAGGATTTCTTCTTTCTCCTTCTTTTCCAGGTGTCTGAACAGTCAGAAGAGTTTTTAAAATTCGCCGGTGACTGTATATTCATGAGACGAAAATGAGATTTAAAAGAAAAGACTGCTACTTTTACTTATAAATAAACACAGATTCAAGTAATTTAAAAAACATTCTATGAAACACGGAGGGATACGTGTGACACAAGAATTTCTGTGATAAATCTTCACATGAAAAGTTTAGAATCTAGTGTTTCACTTGTTTCTTATCTTACAAAACTATATCTTAAGAGACGTGCTAACACGACAGACAGATGCTGTCTCTTGCGGGTTTGTTTCTTAAACAAAACAAGTCACCGATGTCCAAAAATAAAACAAAAGACCATCTCCATCCCTGTGTCTCCCACTTAACCTCAAAATGGTCCAAGACCACTATGTGTTCAAACCGATGCCAAGATGCACATGCATACATTTGTCAAGATAACAAAGAAATCCACAAAAAGAGGCAGAGAGTTTGGTCTTATGAGTGATGGAGCTGTCTTACTGCATAAGGCTGCTGTGTGCCAGCTTTGAGGCAATGAAAAGTCTCAGCCTAAGGAGCACAGACCCGCCTGTCTGCATCAATGGCAAACTAAGGGGTTGCAACAAGGCCACTTCAAACTATATCTTTATCTAGAGAATGGTAACACACTGCAGACACACACTCTCACACACAGACTCTCCTGCAGTTAGCTGACAGATCCTGTCAGATTTGAGAGAATGTGCCTTTGAGAGAAGTGCCTCTGTCAACAGGAAACAGAAACAGTGTTGTGTAGTGTGATGTAAATAAATCAGTGAGAAGCTGAGGCATGAAGAGAGAAGTCACAGGTAGTGGCCAGGTGGTGCTCACGCTGGTGCTACTGCTGGATTTGAACGACAACGCCAGCGCCATGCGGTCAATCCAACGCAGGACTACATGCACACTTTGTGATAATTGATGCTCGAGCCCCTCAAAGCATCTTCCCACTGCCCGTTTAAACTGTGGAAAGGTGCTGAAGGAACATAGGGGGTTCCTAAGGATAGAATGAAGCAAAGTGTTTGGTGAGAAGTATGGAGACAAACTGGGTGAGGAATGTGGGATGTGCGTGGAGGGAGGGTTTAGGGACATTGGGGACTGGGATGGGTCAGTTGTGGTCGTGCTGGGTGTTGTAGAGATTCTCCCCTGAAGAGATCTGGGTCTGTCTCCTGCTGGAGCCCCACAGCTTCCGTGTGATCTGGCCCGAACGCATCTGAGAAGAGTGGAGGAAGAGGAAGAGGAGGAATTGGGACAAGGGAGTGGAGAAAGAATTGCATGAAGTCAAAGGAGAGGAGGGGGAAAAAGGGAGGAGGGATATGATTCATGAGTGACTGATCAGTTCATTCAGGTTTGATTGACTTTGTGAGGAAATAAAGAAAAAACACTCAAAAGCCTGATTGACTTTTGTGTGAGTGGATTTGAATGGGGAGGATGAAAAGGTGCAATGATTCAGAGCGGGGGAACGTCATACATCTACACATCCAACACACTATTTACACTATCAAAACAATCAAGACTAACTTGGCGCGAGATTATTAGTTTGCATTATTCAGATTGTAGCTACACTCTTAATATGGCTTGAATTTGCAGAAACATTAATTAGTGTTACGTTTGTTTCACAGCATATTTGTTATAGTTCGTAGAGCACACGCAAAAATGGAACAAAATGACACTTCAGGTAAACAGTATGGGAGTTTCCCAGGTTAATGGCCAAATCAAGTCCATTATTGCACAGATGCTATTAAAAAAAAAAAGAAAAAACAATGAGGTAAACGCAACAAGTTTTCATGTCACAGTTGTGGTTGGAGTAGCGACTGTCTGCTCAGCTGTGTGCTGACGGAATGTGTTAAATCTGTGTGGCTCAGGTGAAAAGCTGTGTGTGTATTTGTCTTTCTAGAGTTTCGTGGGGCCAATTTTGGTTCCAAACAGTCACTGTGAGGACATTTGTACATGCAGAGGATATTTTGGCTGGTCCTCACAATGTAATGTACTTTAAATGTACAAGGGGCAACTGGTCCACTGATCAGATCAGAGTGGGCAGGTGACATGAGATCCTACTTCCTGCAGCAGCAAGTCCTTGCTTGTTTTTACTCAGGTAGAAAACTTAATTTAGTACTTTTACTTGAGTACACTTCGTCTAATTATTTGTACCTTCCTAAAGTAAAATGTTTAAGTACTTCCCCCACCACAGGGTTAGGGGCAAGGGAATGTATTTTGTCAAGGAGTGCCCACACAACTATAAAAACACCACAGTGTGTGTGTGTGTGTGTGTGGTTTGGTAAGAGAGCAGTGAAGCCCAATGACTGACTGTGGGTGATAACCATCCCTGAGGAGCGGTAAGTGCGTGTGTGTGTCTCTGTGTGTGTGTGTGTGTCTGTGTGTTTGTGTAGATGTGTATATAACAGCGCTACAGCATTAGAATAGAACAGGAACTAGGATTAGCGTTTCTGGGAGCTGCAAGTGGGACTAAACACCAGCTGGTCACGCTGGTGCAACAGGCGTGTTGGCGAGCGGGCTCTTAGCGGGGCCAGCAGGGGGGAGGCCATGAGCGGCGAACCCTCCAGGCTCTGAGCGATGTAGTTCCTCAGCGAGTTTTTTACCTCCGCTGGCTTTCCCACGGCCACAATGATCAGCTTGCCGTCCTGCAGTCCCACCAGGACGTGGCTCTGCTCCTTGGTGACCGAGACACAACGCACCGGCACCCGCATGGCAATGGGCTCCGCACACAGAGATAGACTGAACAGGAGGAACAGTATTAAGAGCTGAAGCACATTCCAAAACGAGGTGAAAATTTCAACTGATGATAAACACTCGTTAGGAAGTTTACCTGTAGAGGTCACGGATGGAGAGGTATCCCTGCTCACTGCCGAGGACAACATACTCCCCTGACACACACATATCAGTCACCTGCTCCTTCAGAGGCTCACTGCACAGGTGCTTTCCATTCACAGAGTAAAGATGAAGAGCATTTTTATCCTGGGGAGATGGAAACGAATTTGAATTACTACCCTACAGTTCTATGCCTCCATCAACCAGTGCAGTTTCCCTTGAGGCACTCCTGATATATTACATTCACTGATGCTCAAAAAGCTGGAGATGTAGTTGAGCTGGCCACTAAGCAGAATTTGAACTGAAACATTGTGCTGTAATGAGGGTGCCTTTCACATATGGTCAGATTCAGCCTTTTTCCTAATTTGACCAAATATCCCTCTTTTCATTCAATGTATATATGTGTGGGAGGAAAAAAAACTTGCATGCACCTTAAGTGTAGCTTTGCCCTCGAGGCAGGTGTGGACCAGCAGGTGACCCTCCCAGGACACGGCCAGGTGGAGGATGGAGAGCGGCAGGGAGCTTTCACAGGGCGGTCGTAAGCAACGCATGTACTGACCTCGACGCACCGTGTGGATGATCACTGTCCCGTCCTGGAGCACAAAGAGTGTGTGTGCACACATTTACAAACAAACACACTTTGACAGTTTCCCTTCTGACAGCAATCCTTCTTTAATCTTATGTAAAATGATGTGTGCTTACCCGTGATCCAGACACAGCCATGTCCAGCTCTGTGCTGATACTGACGCTGACCACCTCGTCCGTGTGTCCGTACAGAACCTGAACTGGTTTGGGACAGAGACCCACAGGAGCTCCACCCTGCAGGTAGAATATTATCAGGCTGTAGTTACATGGATAAAACATTAAATCACAACATCAAAACAATAAGATAATAAAACACATGTAGGTGAAAAATTGTGGACTAGTCTTAACAAAAGGCTTTTTTAATTCACTAATTCTGCATAGTTGGTTCTGACCTTTCGAAAACAAACCACTTCTCTATAAATCTAGAGAAAGCTGAACTCTCTCTAGAAAGTTAAACTGAACTCTCTCTAGAAAGTTAAACTGGAGAGTCAATAAAACATTTTCAAAAACCAATGTCAATAAATGTCTTTGACTACGAGTGAGTCGTTGGTGTCCTAACCTGCTGGAGAACCTGCCACACCATGCAGGTTGTGTCCTTGGAGCCGGAGATCAGGTGGATACCACAGTGGTCCGTTGACAGGCAGGTCACAATGTCTGGAGAAGAGAACAAACACACAAATTACAGGATGTAATCGCAATTTTGCAAATGTTAAGCTGTTTTAGAGGTGACACAAGTCAAGATGTAGACTTTTCTTTACCCATGTGGCGGATGTGCTGCCCCACAGTCTTGCCCTTGACCAGTGAAGTCACCCGGAGGCTGTTGTCCCAATGTCCACCACTGAAGAGCAACTTGCCATCATGGGACACCACAAACAGCCCTGTTGTTACCTCTACGCTAGGGGCGAAAGGTCCTGACAGGAAGCGCTGCGTCCTAGGTGGAGACGGCGAAAGGAGAGGTTGAAAGACCCATCAGGACACAAGAGCAGCACAACAGGGTTTTGCTGCACTGAGCTGTAAAGTGTTGTGCGTCTTCTCACTTGGAGTTGGACACTGTGGGGTCCTTGATGAAAGTGAAGTAGTTGGATATATTCTTGTTGTAAGGCAGCCACCCATGGGTCCCAACCAGACAATTCTGACTAACCGTCACCTGGAGACAGTGGAAACTCCATGAAAACGTCTGTAGCTATAATTGTCTACAATCAAATTCATTTTCAACTTTTATATACTCTACAGGAGTGGAACACTAAAATTACAACCCTGCAGTTCTATTATTATTATCATCATTATCGGCAGTCTTACCATAGTGTCAGGACTCCCATGGGTGATAAAGGAATGAGACTGATTCTTTGGCACCACAGCCTTAACCATCGGCACATTATTACTGATGCCCTGCAGCATGGGGGGGAAAAGAGAATAGAAATCAGATTCATCATAGAGGGAAGTTTTCATTAAAAATTTAGAACAAAAAAAATGTTTTCCATTCATTAGTAAATGAGCAGCAGAGATCGAACCTCGACAAAGAAGGACTTGAGGTCACTGAGGTGCTCGAACAAGCTGAGAGGACACGAGTCCAGCTGAGCTTTCCTCTTCTCCACTTCCTCTTGAAGCAGACGCACTGGGTGAGGCTCCTAAAAGTCAAAATCTGAATTACAAACACAGCTACAGAACTTCATTTTCTTAAGTAACTGCAGGTTCAACAAATCTTTTTGATTATATTGTAAAATAGATTATTCGCACCTTGAGTAACTGGCAGGGTGTCTGTCCAAAGTTGCTGATCATGCCTTCCACGGCTTTCCGCTCCTTTTCATCTGTGATGGCATCCAGGTCAACGGCACCTGCAACAACACAACGCTTATTATTTACAGGGATCATTGACCTGCACAATGTTTGAACTTATGTGTCTCAATAAGAAGTCTGTTAAGAATTAAGAGGGGAAGTTAAACTTTAATGCATTTAATCATGTTTACTATTTTATTACAGATGAAAAGAGAAACTCCTAATGGAAAATGACAGCATTGTAGCTGAGCTTACCCTCATATGTGCAGTAGTAGAAGACATTGAGGGCCTCCTCCGCTGCAGGGCCCCTCTGCTTGTAACCAAAGATCAGGTCAATCCACTCATGAAGGTGTGCTGATACATACTCTGACTCCTGTTGGAAACACACACACATACAGTGAGGCTGTTATCCAGTTTTAAAAAAAATCCACAAATTAAACAGACATTATCTACTTAAAGCATTATTGTTGGCATGGTTGTGTAGAAATACATCCACTAGAGGGCAGTGCAGAATTGGGTTTTCTGAGAACAAATGTATGGACAATGGAGGTGGTTGTGATAATGTACCTAAAAAAACGTAGAAAGCTTCATCCCTTTCCATATATAATGTTGAGCATAAATGCAAAGTTGAGCAAAGTATTACTACAGCAGTAGAACTGGATCTGAACCTCACCAGGGCTTTGCGGTGCTTGTAGATGAAGTCCTCAGGGGACTTGGCCCATTTGGGAAGGATGACATGGTTAACCCGTTCTTTAGAGATCTGCAGGCGACCCAGATCAAAACCTGGGTGACAACAAGAAACAAAGATAAGGAAACAAAGGGAGATAAAACCAAAGCGGAATCGAATCGTAAATCTGTGTCAAATAGTAGAGATAGGGAATTCTCTGAGCTACCCTCAAATTATTTATACAATATGTGAAATGATTAGAAAGGTTTTAATCCAATCTTACCATTTTGGTTCTCTAGGAATTCTGGGAAGTAGAAGAACTCAGGGATGAGCTCCTTGACATCATTGGGGTTGTCCATCAGGGTCTGCCATGTCGCTGGGATGGACTGGAACTGACGGTCTGCGCAGTCAAACCTAAACCAAGGCAGGAAAGTATGACTGATCATGCTGTGGTAGTATGCTACGATTACTATCAAGAGACGCGTGGCAGTGACACAGGGCAGACATTGCTGCTGTGGTCCTCCTTACCGTCCACTCTGCAGCTGGATGTGCAATGATGAGAAGGGCTCCACTCTGATGAGGTAGTGCATCACCCCAGCGGCATTTGAGTAGTGGGTGCCATAATGGAACCTGTCGATGGTGCCTGTTGGGTCTTCGAAACTTTCATACCTAACGGGCACATTCAGAAATTAAACTTAAGCCATCGCCTATCGATCAATCAATCAAATTTTATTTGTATAGCCCATATTCACAAATTACAATTCGTCTCATAGGACTTTAACAGGGTGTGACATCCTCTGTCCTTAACCCTCAGCAGGAGTAAGGAAAAACTACTAAAAACCCTTTTAACAGGGTAAAAATACATAGAAACCTCAGAGAGAGCCACATGTTAGGGATCCCTCTCCCAGGACGGACAGAAGTGCAATAGATGCCACGTGTAGGAAAACATCAAGTTTTTAGCAGCATTGATGAGGGTAAACATCCCGAAGGATAACCCCAACATGGCATGCTTGGCATGGGGTTGGGGCTATCATCTTTGAAAAATTCGGAATAAGACTTGAAATAGGCATGGATGAAACATACTTCTCTCTAACAGCCTTGGCGTTGCGTTCGTTAAGCACGGCCACTGGCTTGGACAGATCCCTGAACACCCGAGGATCAGACAGGTCCAGCTCCTCTGAAGTGTAGTCAGCTAGAATCCATGGAAACTGAAAACAAGCCCACAAACATCAGTTCAAATACTTACTTTCACCAAGTCGACAGAGACGTATAAAATGTGTGTTCAGTAGAGGAACGTACCACTGGGTACTGAGCCAGGTTGTTGTACGTTCTGCCTGCAATGGTGTTGAGCTGCATCAAGTAGTCAAAGTTTGAAATCTCCCGATTCACCCATTTCTGTGTGACGGACATAAAATATTATTTTACACTCAATAATAATGGAGCTGATTGACTCATTTGACACCGTACATTTAATTAAATTACATGTGTGTTGAGACTATTTAAAATCTGTAAATGATAAAGACATTTCTATATTATTGTGTCCTGACCTGTGTGAGCCCAGAGGCTTTGAGTAGCTCCTGTGGTGAGCGAGTTCCATAGACACTGAGCGATCGTAGCAGCAACATGCGGCTATAGACTTTGTTCCTCACCTGTTTAAATTGTTGTACACAGCATTAGTTTTCTACTATCATACTATTTTTTTGTGTCAATTATTTTTGGTCAAATCAAGCTTGTGGCTCATCACCTCTTTCTTGAAGTTGAGGAAGTAGTTTGTCTGGTCAATGAGGAAGATCTCGAGAGCAGAGCGACGCAGATTAAATCGGCGCAGGTGGACCTCTCGGATCTGAGAGAGGGGCCATTTGAAGTCGTGGCCCACTCCTTCAGGAAACAAGCACACTGTTAGTTCAAGTAAAAACTTTATGATGTTTTCTCCATATTTTCTCATCTGACTGTCCCTCACCTTCCTCTTTCTCCTTATCTTGGCTGTTGTCGTAGAAGTAGATGTGCTGGGTGGTGAGTTCCAGGCGGCCGGGCACCACATCCACCACTGTCACCAACTCACAGTCCTCCCACAGCACCAGCTTCTCCTTCTGGCCTGCCTCCTCTGCTTCAGCCCTTCAGGACAAGGAAAGGGAATCAATTGTTACTAGATAAGTAAGTCTAATCTGAGTATCGGTTGTGTGATCAAGGTTCTTCTACTGAATATGGGGACTGACTGGTTGTTAGCAGCAGCAGGGTCATCCTCCGGCAGCTCCAGGATGTCATCTTCCAAGTCGCTGACTTTGACCTGCTTCACAGCCTCCAGCAGCAGAGACTCTGGGTTTACACGCTGATGATGGACACCTGAGTCAAGCAGCACAGACAAGTGGGGATTCAAAACTAAAAGGTGGCCATGCAGATATGGTGCAGCAGTTAATGTCACATGGCAGTACAGAGGCTCATACAAAGAAAGGGGGAACGTTGTCTTACCCAGGTTGTCTCTCAGAGCGCTGGCCTCTCGGTGAGAGTCAAAGTTGTAATTGCGAACTAGTTTCAACCTCATGCGGGAGAAGTTCTCAGCACTGGACACCCTCCAGTGCATCTCATCCTGCTGCCTGAAATATTTACAAAACAAGCCTTTATTACTCCCAGAGCCACACATTATTTATATCTCTACCTGTCATATTTGCATAAAATATA